>NC_084559.2:47095645-47223145 GCF_033978685.3 Nerophis lumbriciformis
CCTGTACTGTACATGTTTATAGTTTACCTTTTCAGGATTATTACCCACTCAGAGCTTGGTAGAAAACCCTTTTCTACCGCACGTCCACGCACACAGTTTGTTCTCTCAAAATCCAAACAGCAGCTAATGCTAATTAGAATAGAATAGAATAGAAAGTACTTTATTGATCCCCGGGGGGAATTCAGCCCCACAGTTCGCTCACAATAGACAATAAACACTTTTTTCACAATGTTTTACATGTGAATAATAAAAATACAGTCTATTATACATCATTATTCACATGTGAATAATATAAATACAGTCTATTATACAGCATTATTCACATGTGAATACTATAAATACATTATACATTTAAGTACAGTCAAAAAGGAACATATGCATTATACAGTCTGATGGCTGTCGGTATGAAGGACTTCCTGTGTCGTTCCGTGTTGCATTTTGGGAGTCTGAGCATTCCACTGAACGTGCTCATTCTCTCCGCCAGGTCCGAGTGTAATGTTGTACATTGTAGCATCCATTTAAACTGACATTCTTCACAACTATATTTTACTCAAATTTCTAAAGGTAGGTTCGTAAACCAATCAATAGCACTGGATAGTTACAGTAAATAAGCTAAACTGTAAAACGTACTAATGTTTTGAACTATCTCTGTATTGCATACGACGTCACGTCTGTTTTTCTTCTTCTTGGCTTAATTGAACAGTCGTTTTAGCAAAGAGATAGGAAAAAGCTTTCACAGAGTCCTGAAAGAAGTGGTTCATAAAGGTAATAAAGTCAGAGAGAAAACAAAAGTACGTCATAGGAATTTTTATTTTTAAATATCACTTTCATCATCTTGTGGAATACAATCAGACCGTGCTCGTGTCTGCAGCGATCACTTTGTAAAATGTTTGTTTGAACATTTGATTTGTTTGAGAAGCTTTCTGTGATGCATTTAAGTTTATTTTTTACCATATTAGTGGTGTTGGAGAGCAGAACTAAACATAAGAAACAACGAGATATCACATTAGTTTGTGTTCTTTTGTGCTTGCTATGCCGAAATATAAGTACGAAGACCTGCTCGTGCAAATAAGCTATCGTCATGTTTATTCGACACGGATGACCACATTATAGCGTCTTTTGCGCTATTCGTTAGCATCAAGAAAATATCCTTAACAGTATTAATAAACTAGATGAATAAATGTATTGTAGGCACAACAGCACATAATGAATATTGATATTGCTAGAAAAATTGCTGAACAACCGGGACATCTACCACTAAATAATGAGACAATATATGAGCTTCACAGCTTAAAAACAACTGCAGACATGAATTGTAGATGGGACTAGCAGGAAATCAACTGCAAACAAACTTACCCTTTTTCTCATTAGCGTCACGATCACAGCAGCACGGCACTCGTTATGTCAATCAAATACGTTACTCAGCGATGGACGAATAAGTCCAACATCGTCTTTCACAGATTAATGCTCAGTTTGTGGACCCCTCACAATGTAAAGCCTTCAATCTTTTCTTCTCTAAATCCTTTGAGTGTCCAACGAAGTGAGGTCAAGGCGAGACGTAACATAGTGGTGATGATGAATGGTTTCAACATCTTTCAAAAAATATTTGTCTAAAAAGGGTATAAATCCACTGCATCTCATTTTAAATATTTTTTTCATGATTGCTTGTATATTTGGCTCTAAACTTTTCAAAATACGCCCAAATTAGCTCTGATGCAAGTAAATAAACAGCAACCTAATGGGACTCTAGACCAGGAGTTGGCAACCTTCACCATACAAAGAGCCATTTGAGCCCATTTACCGCCAAATAAAACCCATTGAGAGCCGCAAACTCTGTTTGATCCCTAAAATGACGATAACGCCACTCATAGTTTCACTACACTTATGAAATAGCATTTATGAAATCAAACACTAGACAAAAAACGACTCACCAAGTTTGTTTGCTCAGCTTTCCGCAGCAGTTCCAAAACTGCTCTTTTTCGGTCATCTCCAGCTTGGTATTTTTTCGCAAATGCTGTGTGTTTGTTCTGGAAATTGCTACGGTTCAAACACCTGCCGCCTTTCACTTTGCTGTGCGCTCCGCTGAGCGCTTCTCAGGACACGCCCATGGGCGTTCCTCTCCTGCAGCTGCACTCACTCAACAATCAACACACCTGACGCTGATGAGAAATCCCCTGCCTTCTTAAGCCAGCGTGTCCTGCGTTCCAGTGCCAGAATGTAGCTACTTGTACCAGTACAGTAAGCCTTACACGTCTCTAGCTTCCTTGCCAGTGTGCTTCCTCGCTCTTTGTCTTTCCCCTCCTTTGTGCTCATCGTGTCTTGTGCTGTGTCGTCATACAGCAGAGCTCCGCGTCATTCCCTGGTTTCGAGGAGTGTGTCTTGTCTCCCCGGATCCCCTCTGGACTTCCTACTGCCTTATTCTATAATTTCCTGGTTTGGTAACCTCAGTGCGGCCAATAAAAACAGACTAGGAGGTAAAATCAAGGTGTGGCAAAAGACCATGGGCACTACCTTGAACCCCCTGAACCAGATCTATCAGGCCAGAGGCAAAGGCCATTCTGGTCAACCCTCAGCACCCTCTCTTCTCAGAGTTTAGACTCTTGCCCTCAGGATGCAAGGCAAGGCAAGGCAAAGCAACCTTATTTATATAGCATGTTTACAACAATTTTAAAATTGGACCAAAGTGCTTTACAGGTTAAAAGCATAGAGCAAAAAAATAAACAAAGAACATAAACTGAAACGACGTGGTCGCATAGTGATGCGGGTGTGGTTCTCCCAAGGATGCAGACGGCTTCGGACACAGCTTGCAGGTACGAATATGATTTATTTAAAATATAAATCATACGGTGGATAAACAAAAAGACATGCACGTAGCACAAAAGGCAAGAAACAAAAGGACTAGCGTGGGAGCTAGCAGCCAAAATGGCATAGCGTGAAAACTAGCAGCTAAGGAACATGAAATAATCGTCGTCATCAGTTGTATGGGAACAAACTAGGAAGCCAGACCAAGTGAGGCCAGGACAAAGACTAAATAGCCCTCTGATTAGCGCCCGGGCAACAGGTGCGCGTCCCGGACACTAACCAGAGGCAGGTGTGTATAATCTGCAGTCATGGCAACAGAAACAAACAAAACTCAAGGTGCTGAAAACACATGTGACTCAAACATAAACAAACTATGATCCGGGCAGCGGATCGTAACAGTACCCCCCCTTTAAAGGACAGATTCCAGATGTCCCTTGACACTAAATAAAACTAGAACCCAAAAAACAAGAAATAGTTCGAGAGTCAAGGGAGGGCGGAGGGAGGATTTGGTGGTGGGTCGCCAGGCCACGTGTCCCCGAATCCACCGGGGAAGAGTCAGGTGGCGGCGGCGAGTGGAACGCCGCTGCCGCAGGCGAGGCGGGCGACCACGGAAAGGCCACATTCGTGGCTGCCGAGAAGGTGAGCGTGAGTGGCGCCAGAAGTTCAGCTGCCGGAGAGTTCTACGACTACGTCTCGGGTGTCGCTGCTGTTTGCGCCACTGGCGTCCATAAACAAACCTCCGAGAGCGCCGCTTGCGCAGCCAGACCACTCGAGGTCGCTGAGACGAAGACGAGGAGAGAGCAGACGTCGCCGTGGAAACAGGAGAAGCCGACGTCGCCGTGGAAGCAGGAGGAGACGACGTCGCCGTGGAAGCAGGAGAAGCCGACGTCGCCGTGGAAGCAGGAGGAGCCGACGTCGCCGTGGAGGCAGGAGGAGCTGACGTCGCCGTGGAGGCAGGAGGAGCCGACGTCGCCGTGGAGGCAGGAGGAGACGTCGTCGCCGTGGAGGCAGGAGGAGACGTCGTCGCCGTGGAGGCAGGTGCAGGTTCTGGTACCAGCCGTGGAGCAGGTGCAGGTTCTGGTACCAGCCGTGGAGCCGGCGCTGGTGTGGGTACCAGCCGTGGAGCCGGCGCTGGTGTGGGTACCAGCCGTGGAGCCGGCGCTGGTGTGGGTACCAGCCGTGGAGCCGGCGCTGGTGTGGGTACCAGCCGTGGAGCCGGCGCTGGTGTGGGTACCAGCCGTGGAGCCGGCGCTGGTGTGGGAACCAGCCTTGGAGCCGGCGCTGGTGTGGGAACCAGCCTTGGAGCCGGGACAGGGGTTGGTCTTGGAGTCGGTGCTGGTGTGAGAACCAGCCTTGGAGCCGGCGCTGGTGTGAGAACCAGCCTTGGAGCCGGCGCTGGTGTGAGAACCAGCCTTGGAGCCGGCGCTGGTGTGAGAACCAGCCTTGGAGCCGGCGCTGCTGTGGGAATCAGCCTTGGAGCCGGCGCTGGTGTGGGAACCAGCCTTGGAGCCGGCGCTGGTGTGGGAACCAGCCTTGGAGCCGGCGCTGGTGTGAGAACCAGCCTTGGAGCCGGCGCTGGTATGAGAACCAGCCTTGGACCCGGCGCTGGTGTGAGAACCAGCCTTGGAGCCGGCGCTGGTGTGAGAACCAGCCTTGAAGCCGGCGCTGGTCTGGGAACCAGCCTTGGAACTTGGCATGGTGGAGCTTGGCGTGGTGGAGGTACTGGAAACGAAGCTTGGTGTGTCAGCCGAGGTGCAGGAACAGGTGCTAGCCGAGGTGCAGCTGGAGGTGGCCTAGCTGGCGGTTGTGGCTTAGCAGGCCAAAGGACTGGTGGCGGTGGCCGTGCAGGAGGTTGCGGCTTAGCACGCCGAAAGACTGGTGGCGAGGGCCGTGCAGGAGGTTGCGGCTTAGCACGCCGAAAAACTGGTGGCGGTGGTCGTGCAGGAGGTTGCCGCTTAGCACGCCAAAAAACTGGTGGCGGTGGCCGTGCAGGTGGTTGCGGCTTAGTACGCCGAAAGACTGGTGGCGGTGGTCGTGCAGGAGGTTGCCGCTTAGCACGCCAAAAAACTGGTGGCGGTGGCCGTGCAGGTGGTTGCGGCTTAGTACGCCGAAGTTGTGCCACCGCACTAGCACAGTTCCCAGTACTAGCCCCCCCCTCAAGACGCGGATACCAGACGCGCTCTTTGCGGTTTGGAACCGTCTTCAAGGGTGGTTGGGGGGAGGTAAGGAGGGGGGTATACTCCTCCTCTTTAAATTTTCCAAATTGTCTATTCTCACCCCCCACTTGAGATTGGGTGAGAGAACAGGGGGAGAAAATATGTGCAGTGGGCGGAGCAATAGTCACTGGGGGCGGAACCAAAGTCACTGGAGGTGGAGTTTGAAAATCAGAATGTGACTGACTAGACTTACACTTAGCAAAAATGTCCTGATAATGTTTTATCTTGGAATAAAAGTTATTTGGCATTGGCTGACAGAAAGAAGCAGATGGAAAAAAAAAATCTTGCTCAATGACGTCATCGGGAGTGGGCGGAGTTACCTCTTCGGGGGGCGCCAATGAAATGACGTCATTGTTGATGCTGTCCATGTGACTGACAGCCCAATCGGAGAAATGTTTGGCAAAGTGGTCGATTGGGTTGCCAAACATCTGAGGAGGGGAAGTTTGAGCTGCATGTAGCTTGCTTCGGTCCGGGAGAGGAGTTTGCAGGAGCGGCGCGTCTTGACAGCGAGGGGAAGACCATCTGGCCGGCTTCCGTCTTCGCTGACGCGTCCCGTACTGCGGGGGTGTGGCGATGTCCTCGGGCCAAACGGAGTGGATTGGGACCAGCTTTCCGTTGGGACCCCATATCAGGTCCTGGCGCTCCGAGGGGGAATAGCGAAGAGTTTCCGCTTCCATTGCTCGCAACACCTCCCACGTACCTTCGTCAAACTCCTCAATGGCTGCCGCGGGAGAATTGTTATTTGCTGGCTTCCTACTGAAACGACGTGGTCGCATAGTGATGCGGGTGTGGTTCTCCCAAGGATGCAGACGGCTTCGGACACAGCTTGCAGGTACGAATATGATTTATTTAAAATATAAATCATACGGTGGATAAACAAAAAGACATGCACGTAGCACAAAAGGCAAGAAACAAAAGGACTAGCGTGGGAGCTAGCAGGCAAAATGGCATAGCGTGAAAACTAGCAGCTAAGGAACATGAAATAATCGTCGTCATCAGTTGTATGGGAACAAACTAGGAAGCCAGACCGAGTGAGGCCAGACCAAAGACTAAATAGCCCTCTGATTAGCGCCCGGGCAACAGGTGCGCGTCCCGGACACTAACCAGAGGCAGGTGTGTATAATCTGCAGTCATGGCAACAGAAACAAACAAAACTCAAGGTGCTGAAAACACATGTGACTCAAACATAAACAAACTATGATCCGGGCAGCGGATCGTAACATAAACATTGCATAAGCTAAACAAGATAGTGCAAAATAAATATGAAAGTGTTTTGATAAAAAGTACAAATGAAAGATAAAAAATAATAAAAGTGCGACAAATTGAAAAAAAAACTAAAGCGAAGAGGGGGTGGGGGGGTGACTAGAAATGGTGACCTAGTGGGCGGGCTCAGCTCAGGTTAAAGGCCAGCGAGAAGAGATAGGTCTTAAGAAGGGTTTTGAAGACCCCAGGTTCTGGGCTGACCTGATGTGGAGAGGAAGGCTGTTCCAGAGCTTAGGGGCGGCAACGGAGAAGGCTCTGTCCCCTCTGGTCTTTAACCTGGATCTGGGAACCGCCAGCAGCAGATGATCAGCTGACCTTAGGGCTTTAGACGAGGTATGATGGTGCAGAAGCTCAGTCAGGTATTGTGGGGCCAGGCTAATTAGGGATTTAAAAACAATTACAAGTAATTTAAAATCAATGTGGTGACAAACAGGGAGCCAGTGGAGTGAAGCCAGGACTGGGGTGATGTGCTCGCGTTTTTTGGTGCTGGTGAGGAGACGGGCAGCCGTGTTTTGCACAAGCTGCAGACGGCGAGTGATGCCTGATCAATGCCAGCGTACAGTGACTTCTTGTTGTCTAGTTGGTGTGTGATGAAGGCGTGGATTGCAGTCTCCAGGCCGCTCTGGGAGAGATAGGCCTTGGTCTTTGCTAGGGTTCTGAGATGGTAAAAGCTGATACTAACCACTGAGCTGACCTGTTTGGTGAATTTAAAGGCACTATCGAAGATCACTTCGAGATTTCTCATGGAGGACCGGATGTTTTCACCCAGGACACCTAGAGCACTGACACACAAGACTGGAGATGTTTCGCCGAATATGATGATCTCGATCTTACTCTCGTTAAGGTTGAGGAAGTTAGCACTCATCCATGCTTTGATGTGAGTCAGACAGTCAAGCAGTGGCTTAAGTGTGACATGTCCTGTGGCCTTAAGAGGTAAGTCGATCTGAACATCATCGGCGTAACAATGGAATGAGACATTGTGCTTGACCAGGATTTCACCTAAAAGTAGTATGTACAGTAGGAAGAGTATGGGACCTAGGATTGACCCTTGAGGAACCCCACAAGCAAGGGGGGCCACAGAGGAGAGAACGTCTCCGAGTTGCACAGAGAAACTCTGGTCAGTTAGGTAGGACTGCAACCAGCTTAAGGCTATACCTGAGTTGCCCAAGTACTGCTCCAGTTGTGACAGTAGGATCCTGTGATCCACCGTGTCGAAGGCAGCTGTGAGGTCCAGGAGCACAAGGATCACAGGACTACCAGAGTCAGCGGCCAGAAGCAGATCGTTTTGCACTCTCAGGAGTGCCATTTCAGTGCTGTGAGATGTTTTGAAACCAGACTGCAATTTCTCGTGGATGTTATTGATAGCTAGAAAATATTGTAACTGGACATGCACTACTCTCTCAAGGACTTTGGACGGATAGGGTAACTGAGAAATGGGCCTGAAGTTGGAAAGAACAGAGGGGTCGAGGTTTTTCTTTTTAATTAAAGGCTGCACCATAACATGCTTGAAAGCAGACAGGACACATCCAGAGGTGAGGCAGGTGTTAATCAACCATAAAATAGTTGGGGCGACTGAATCAAGGACTTCTTTGAGAAGGCGAAAGGGAATCTGATGGGCAATATGTGGGGCACAGGTGTTTGACTGCGTCCGAGACGGAGGAGAGGGAGATATGCTCGAAAACAGCAAGCTGGAGGAGTGGGGGAGGGGGAGGGAGAGGAGGAGCAGAGGTGTCAGATGGTCTCAGTGCAGAGATTTTGTCAATGAAGAAGTTTAGAAAACTTTCACAGAGGACAGATGAGGGGACAACAGGTGACACATCGGGGGGGTTGATGAGAGTTTAAAACTCTAAAAAGAACCTGGGGTTTGTGACTGTTGCTGGAGATCAAGGTACAAATATACTTTGTTTTCGATGCTTTTACGACTCGTTGGTATTCAGACAGGGAGTCCCGCAGGATTTGGAGGGAGACATGAAGCCTATCCTTCACCCACTTTCGCTCCGCGCGCTTGCAAGTGCGTCTGAGAGCGCGCGTGGAGTAATTTAGCTATGGTGTTAGAAGAGCTTTGCTACGTTTGGATCTGAGGGGCGCAACAGAGTATAAAATATCAGTACAAGCCGAGGTAAACATGGAAAAAATCTTGTCAGCAGTAAAATCACAGTTTACACCCAGTGCACAGATTGAAGAGCTATTGAAAGCAACTGCGAAATAAGCAGCAGTTGAAGGGTTGATCATGCGTGAGCAGCATTCGGGGCATGGGAATTATTAATAGAGCATGGGATTAAAAATTGGTGAATGGTCAAAGAGAGACATAGCACATATTTCATTTACAGACACAGATAAACCATAGGATACCACAAGATCTAAAGTGTGTCCCTTTTTGTGTGTCGGGCCAATGACAGATTGCTTGAGGTCAAATGAATCGAGGAGATTCAGAAAATCTCGGACCAGAGCTTTCGATTGGCAGCAAACATGAACATTAAAATCGCCACAGATTACAATTCGGTCGTAATTCACCAAGATCCCCGACAGGAAATCAGCAAAGTGATGTAAAAAGTCTTTGTTGAATTTAGGTGGACGGTACACCACTGCGCACAGAACAGGGGGAGACAGAGTTAATTCAAAGAGTTGCAGTTCAAAACTAGCAGAGGTAGCGTGTGGAATCTGCCGGCAAGTGAACGAAGATTTGTAAACAGAGGCTAAACCTCCTCCGCACCTGCCCGTAGTCCTGGGAGAGTTGAGGAAATCACAATCCGGTGGAAGCAACACCACATTGTCTCTGTGAAGGTCTTCCTGACCCCGGGGTTCTTTTGGACCAACAGGATCATGACACACCCCTCTGATGCGGAGTTACAATAGTATTTTTTATTATTTTTCCTTTACAAAGTCTCTGTTGCTTTTCAGCAGTCTTTAGTCTCCCGCTGGACCGCCAGGTGATCCTCCGCCAGGTTTACCTCCGCCAGGTTTACCTCCGCCAGGTTTACCTCCGCCAGGTTTACCTCCGTCTTCACGTCCTGGGGACGGTGGTACCTCACCCATGCAGAGGTCCTGGCCGGGATAGCGCCAATAAACTGTTCGAGCACGATGTACTCTAACATCTTCGGGTCCAGTCCATTTGGTTGGAGCCACCGAGTTGCCGCGTCCCTCAGCTGCTGCGTCAACATGAAGGGACGGTCCTCTGGCCTCAACTTCATGGCTCTGAATCTTCGGCGGTGATCTTCTGGGCTGCTGCCGACCTGATCCAGGATGGCGCGGCGTAGGTTGGGGTACTGCATCCGGGCGGCTGCCGGGAGACTCAACGCCGCCCGCAGCACCTTTATGCCCCATTCTTCTTCTGGCCACTTGCATGAGGTTGCCGTGGCTTCAAAGACGTCCAGAGATGCATGGGGGTCCTCCGCCTCCGCCATGCGCTGCATGGAGGCCGTCGCCCCCGCTCCCGATGTCTCTGCTTTGCCCATCATCATTTGCAGCACCTGGGTCTGCTGCTGGCTCGCCGCTGACACCTCGGCCAGAACTCGCCCGAGCGCCTCCAGAGGGGTTGGGGCTGACATTTTTCTGTGGTCCTGCGGAGTTGGGCACCACTTGTGAAGGTCTTCCTGACCCCGGGGTTTTTTTGGACCAACAGGATCACGACACACCCCTCTGATGCGGAGTTACAATAGTCTTTTTATTCTTTTTCCTTTACAAAGTCTCTGTTGCTTTTCAGCAGTCTTTATGTTTGTTGCTCTCTCCGTGCTTTCCAGCCGTCTCTGGCTCCTCTCACTCCACCGTCATCCCCCCTCATGGTCTCCGACGCTGATAATAAAGGAACAGGTGATTAGATAACTCGTTCCAGCTGAGATATCCACTCACGTGTCTGCTGCTTCATGGCCGGCACCTGGACACACCCTGCCCGCAGGGAACGCGTGAACCATGCCCCTTCCACAGTCTCCAACAGCCAACCAGGTCTCGGTGAGGAACATAAAATCCAACTCACGGGTGGTAAAGAAGTCATTGAGCCAGAACGTTTTGTTCACCAAAGACCGGACATTTATCAGGGCCATCCGGAGATTAAACTCCTCGCTAACAGGTGATACAGCACGCTTCAGCATGCATAGGGCAGAGCAGTCCAACCACACCCACACCCACGGGCAGGAGAGTGCCAGGAGACCAGGCCAGGAGGAGCGAGGCCCAGAGATACCGCCGGATGGAGAAGCAGCGGAAAAGAGCCGCAGGAGGCAGCGGCCGCCGACGCCAAGAGGCCGCCCAGGGCAGGGACGACAAGTCGGATGCAGGTACGCCCTTAGTAATAGGAAGGCTAAAAACAACAAATACACAAGATCCTTTGTTCCCTCAGTTGTTGACTTTATAAATGAGCTTCTTAAACAAACTTAGCTGCTATGCACAGTCACTTTAGTGGGAAGCGACGTGTGATGATTAGTGTTTATTGTATTACAAATGTTTTTTTGTTTTTAGGTCAATGCCTTCATGATGGTTTGTATGTTGTATGTATTTGTACCTTGCTTTTACTGTTGTACCTTGTTTTTAATGACTACTGCTGCAAACCAAATTGCCCCTCGGGGACAATAAAGATTTTCTAAGTCTAAGTCCCCGGATCTCGACCTCACGCCTGCCCCCGGACAACGACGCCCTGCTCCAGCCCCCGACCACTTGCCTGTTCCCAAACCTACGAGCCTGCCTTGCCCTTTCTGGACTTCCGCATCTATCTCAACACGCACCTTCAACACCTGCCGGTAACACTCTACATATAATCGCTTCATATAGTCACAGCACATATATTTGGATTAATTACACACATAATTTTTGTGTACTAATAAATACGCTGCAAGCTAAACAATGTCCCTGCCTCCGTGCCGTCCCCTTCCCCGCTTCACTGTTACAGAAATGTCTTAAACATTAGATTTTTTTTCCCATCCATCCTTTTTCTACCGCCTGTCCCTTTCGGGGTCGCGGGGCGTGCTGGAGCCTATCTCAGCTGCATTGTTCTTTTCTATTTCCTCCCCACATATTAGGCACACACAAACCAACCTCGTCAACAGTGAAGGCAAAAGAAGCAGTCCAGGAAGCATTTATTCAGTGGTGGGCAGTCAGGGCCAGCAAGGCCTTCTCTGCTGGCCTAACATAACCAGAATGTAACGGTACAGCGGGAGAAGGAGACGGCACGGAGACAGTGACGTCGTTAGCTGGCAACATGTTTATTGAAAAAAACAAATGTATGTGAAGTGTGAATATGGTGTGACTAAGTGTAGCAAGTATGTGAGGGTTGTTACCAGGTGGTGTTGAAGGTGTGTGTTGAAATCGAGGCGGAAGTCCAGATAGGGTAAGGCAGGCTCGGAGGTCCAGAGACAGAGGATGGAGCAAGGCGTTGTGGTCAGAGGGCTGGCGGGATGTCGAGATCCAGGTAGGCAGCGAAGAGTCCAGAGGGGATCCGGGAAGACAAGACACACAGCTCGACAACGGGGAAGGAGGACGGGTTGCTGGATGACGACACAAAACGAGACACAGTGAGCACGATGGGGGAAAAACACAAAGAGCTAGGAAGCACATAGGCAAGGAAAGCTGGAGACATAATAAGGCTTACTGTACATGTACAAGTAGCTATGTTCTGGCACTGGAACGCAAGACGCGCTGGCTTATGAAGACGGGTCTCTCATCACTGACAGGTGTGTTGATTGCAGAGCGGTTGCAGCCGCACAGAGGCACGACCGCAGCCGGAGAGTAACTACCGTGGGCGTGTCCCGAGGTGCGTACAGCAGCATGCGAGACAGCAGGTGTGTGATCCGTAACACAGAAATCATGAGTTTGTCCTTGAATATGGCTCGTAAACCGAAAAGTCCGTATAGTATAGTTCCCTGTAAGAAACAATGTAAACATGAGTCATCAACTGAGAGTTTGTAAACATTTTAAACGTTTCTGATCACACAAAGGGATCTCAAAGACCAGCTGACACAGCTCTGACAAGGCACGACAATTGTGGAAATAAACACGTCAGCAGTGCCGCTCGCCGTCGAAGCTCTTCGAAATCAATCAATCATCGACCAATCATTTACTTTATTAAATGGCCAACAGCCGTGTGTATAGGGTGTAAACAGGACGTGACGTAGGGGGCCCCGCCTCTTCAAAATGGTCGTGTTTGCATGACAGGAAGTGATGTCATCAAAATGGCTTCAATGGCATGCAGGAGTTGTACGCCGACACAGGGTTCGCACACAGAGGCATATTTAGTGCGATGTAAACGTTCGTAAACCGAAATGGATGCAAATACAGGCCTTGGTAATTCCACTATACTTTATTAACTATTGAGTTGGTAGGGTAGGGCCTGGTGGAGGCCTGCATTCTTTAAGTATTTATCTTGTTTTTTTTATGTTTCCAACATGACAAATTGACATCATTTGCTTATTTTCCCACTTATTTGACAGTTTAGAAATGTAAAACCTTGTGCAACGTTTTGGTACAAATTGTCAAAATATGAACTGTTATAGACTACTTTGTAGTCTATAACTTATGGCAACCAAACTATGGTGTAAACCAGGGGTGCCCACACTTTTTCTGCAGGCGAGCTACTTTTTAATTGACCAAGTCTAGGGGATCTACCTCATTCATATATATAATTTAGGTAACACTTTAGTATGGGGAACATATTCTAAGTAACAAAGACTTAATTTAGAGTTATTTGGACACTAGGGGTTAGGGTTAGGGTTAGGGTTACTAATAAGCAATAATTCTGAGGTTATTGAGGGAAGACTCTTAGTTAATGGCTTACTGGTTGTATAATAAGGCCATGCAGAATAAGGCATGAATAAGTACTTAATAATGACTAATTAGAGCCAATATGTTTTCTAATTTGCATGTTAATAAGCAACTAATTATGGTGAATATGTTCCCCATACTGAAGTGTTACCATAATTTACATTTGTTTATTTATGAAAGAGACGTTTTTGTTAACAAGTTGAAGGTGTTTAATGATAATACAAGCATGTTTAATTCATTTCTTTCATGAAGACAAGAATATAAGTTGGTGTATTAACTGATTCTGATAAATTGCATTGATTGGAATTAGACAGTAGTGATGATAACGTCCACATTTTCAAATGGAGGAGAAAAAAAAAGTCCTCCTTTCTGTCCAATACCACATGAAAGTGGTTGGTTTTTGGCATCGTATTTGTCTCGTATTTATACACTTTACAAGAAATACATTGGCGGCAAACGTCATAGCTTGCTAGCTTGTGCACGCCAGCTTTCTGAGACTCTTATTTTGTTAGTGCAGGCAGGATGAAGCAGCAATTTTATTGGGAAGACAGAAACTGTGCAGTCGGTCTTTAGAGTTTTGACGGCAGGTACAGGGCGAGGGTCTGTTGAAATAAAAAGTGTTTCACCCCTTCCTGTCGGTCGTTTTTTCTTAATAATGATCTGGCAGGAGCCGGCGTCATCTCACAAGACCCTCGGGTGCCGTGAATGTCTTGGTGAAGATTGATGATCGCACATTTTTAGGTCTATTTTTTTAATGCCTGGCTGGCGATCGACTGACACCCTCCACCATCGACCGGTAGCTCACCATCAACGTAATGGGCCCCCCTGGTGGAAATCAACTAAAACCGCTCTATAATAATGCCACCTTTTCTTACTTTTCCAAAAAAAAAAAGCACAAAGACTTAATTATCTAGATTTCCTCCTGTTCCATCCCCCAGCACAGGAGTCTACACCCTCCTCCACTCTCTTTCTTCAGCAAGTTCCTTGCCAATCAGACACATTTAGTTCATGAAGATGATTAGTACGAAAATACATCTTCTTCCGCATTAGGTGGGAACATAACATTAATTCTAAGTATGCTGGTGTAAAAAGCTGAATAAATAGTAAATTATTCATCGGGGAGCCTCTGCAAACAAAGTTATTTTCCAAGAGTAGCTTTCCTGGGATGTTTATGTAAAAGACAAAGATACATTTCTCATCGTGCTGTTTGATTTATGTGATAACCACACAGGCTTTAGTACTGCGAGAGGAAAGCAGGTCAATTTTATGGATTTGGCTATAGGCCCTCCCTGAATATCTGCCGGCTGCTGTATCTCATCAAATGTATCATCCAAACAACAGCACTGCATGTGCCATTTTATTTAATAATTATACGTTGTTTTCTTGTAAGTCAATATATATATATATAAAACTACGTGAACATTATTTCCCATAGAAGAGAGATCATTAGTTGGATGATGAGCACTGCTGGGGTCATGGGAGACAAAGTGGCTCTGAGGCAGAACGTCATTAAGATCTTGTCAAGGATTCTAAGCCACTGCCTCTTGATCACTGCCAGTTCCTTTTCACTTAGTGCTGTCGCTGCTAATTTTCAAAGAGAAAGACACCAGGAGAGAGAAGCACTTTTACTCTACTTTTATTGAATGGATTAAACGGTGTTAGGGTCCACTTTTACCCGGTGTTCTGGCGAGACATGCCCCTCATTGGAATTCATCCACCCCCTGCATCTGTGCATGTGTGTGAATACAAGCACTGTGGAAATGTAATTGCAAATGGGAGGACTCTTTCACATGACTACAGTTGTTTTATATATTTGTATAATATATATATATATATATATATATATATATACATAAATATATATATATATATATATATATATATATATATATATATATATATATATATATATATATATATATATATATATATATATATATATACATAAATATATGCTGCTGCCCCCGCGACCCGACCTCGGATAAGCGGAAGAAGATGGATGGATGGATGGATGGATAAATATATGCATACACATACACATACAGTCGTGGTCAAAAGTTTACATACACTTGTAAAGAACATAATGTCATGGCTGTCTTGAGTTTCCAATGATTTCTACAACTCTTATTCTTTTGTGATAGAGTGATTGGGGCACATACTTGTTTGTCACAAAAAACATTCATGAAGTTTGGTTCTTTTATGAATTTATTATGGGTCTACTGAAAATGTGACCAAATCTGCTGGGTCAAAAGTATACATACAGCAACATACATTATCAATTTTGGTGATGTAGAAAAGTTACTATCAAATCAAATTAGCTTCATAGCATGGCCTCTTAACTTCAGTGATTATGATTGAGGCCACCTGTTGACTTCTCTGAGCCCATTTAAATAGGGCTCATGTGATCCAGTCATTAGACTCGGTTACAATCGCGATAATGGGAAAGTCAAAGGAACTCAGAACAGATCTGAAAATACTAATCATTGACTTGAAAAAGTCAGGAAAGTCATTTGGAGCCATTTCAAAGCAGCTTAAAGTCCCAAGAGCAACTGTGCAGATAATTGTTTGTAAGTATTAAGTGCATGGCACAGTTTTGTCACTGCCACGATCAGGAAGAAAACGCAAGCTATCACCTGCTGCTGAGAGAAAATTGATCAGGATGATCAAGAGTCAACCGAGAACCACCAAAAAGCAGGTCTGCAGTGAATTGGAAGCTGCTGGAACACAGGTGTCAGTGTTCACAGTCAAGCATGTTTTGCATTGCCATGGACCGAGAGGCTACCATGCAAGAAGGAAGCCCTTGCTCCAGAAGCGACACCTTAAGGCTTGTCTAAAGTTTGCTGCTGATCACATGATCAAAGATAAGACCTTCTGGAGGAAAGTTCTGTGGTCAGATTAAACAAAAATTGAGCTGTTTTGCCACAATACCCAGCAATATGTTTGGAGGAGAAAAGGTGAGGCGTTTAAACCCAGGAACATTATTCCTACCATCAAGCATGGTGGTGGTAGTATTATGCTCTGGCCTGTTTTGTTGCCAATATAACTGGTGCTTTACAGAGAGTAAATGGGACAATGAAAAAGGAGGATTACCTCCAAATTCTTCAGGACAACCTAAAATCATCAGCCCGGAGGTTGGGTCTTGGGCGCAGTTGGGTGTTCCAACAGGGCAATGACCCCAAACACGTGTCAAAAGTGGTAAAGGAATGGCTAAATCAGGCTAGAATTAAGGTTTTAGAATGGCCTTCCCAAATTCCTGACTTAAACGTGTGGACAATGCTGAAGAAACAAGTCCATGTCAGAAAACCAACACATTTAGCTGAACTGCACCAATTTTGTCAAGAGAAGTGGTCAAAAATTCAACCAGAAGCTTGTGGATGGCTACCAAAAGCGCCTAATTGCAGTGAAATTTGCCAAGGGACATGTAACCAAATATTACCATTGCTGTATGTATACTTTTGACCCAGCAGATTTGGTCACATTTTCAGTAGACCCATAATAAATTCATAAAAGAACCAAACTACATGAATGTTTTTTGTGACCAACAAGTATGTGCTCCAATCACTCTATCACAAAAAAATAAGAGTTGTAGAATGCATTGGAAACTCAAGGCAGCCATGACATTATGTTATTTACAAGTGTATGTAAACGTTTGACCACTGCTGTAAATTAGGAGCCTTTGTTTGCTTACTTACTAATAAGAGACAAGTTGTCTTGCATGTTCACGTTCACTATTTTATTTAAGGACAAACTTGCAATAAAAAACATATGTTTAATGTCACGTAAAATTGTTTGTTAAAATAAAGCCAATAATGCAGTTTTTTGTGGTCTCCTTTATTTAGAAAAGTATCGAAATAATTTTGGTATCGGGACAACACTAATATATATATATATATATATATATATATATATATATACATATATATATATATATATATATATATATATATATATATATATATATATGCATACACATACACATACATATACATATATATACACAGTATATTATAGCAGTAAAAATCTCCTGTACTGTATGTTGACCTTGGTCCCTTTTTCAGGCACATAATAATAATAATAATGTCTGAATGCTAAAAACGACAGATCGGCTTAAAAAAACTGAATGGAATTTTAGAGTTTTTTTTACTAAATGAGACAACCGAAGTTTACATAATAATAAATAATGTGGGATTTACAATATCACCTAAGAACGATAAAACACTGAATATTAAGCGCATATGAACATCACTCATCTTACTTCTCAGACCACCTGCTCGATTGACGTCTTTTACAATCAAGACGAACGCAACACAAATGCAGCAAACACAGCGAAATATAAATGCAAAGGGTGAAAAAAACACCCACAATGCGATTTAATATTACTTTTTTGCAGAACTTTGTGGTAAAATTCTGCTTCGGCGTCTGTCCCTGACACCCGTGTCTCGAGCTGGCTGCTCTGTGAACAAACCCCACCCACGCTGCTTCTCATATATATATATATATATATATATATATATATATATATATATATATATATATATATAACTCTTTAACACTCAAAAGCGCATATTTCCAACCATTGGAATATTTTCTATAGTTCAAGAAGAAAATGGCACTGCACATTCAGTTTCAATGTTAAAGGTTAAAAAATTAATCATTTGGAAACATTTGGCTCGCCGGATTGAAAAGGTAAACAGGCCGTATTTTGCCCAGGCCTGGTGTCAGACGTTATGGACAACGAACACTTGTGACTTTTAGATTGCATTTTAAATGCACAGAGATACCCTGACAAGATCTTGAGGCTCAATGTTGTGCCTTTCATCCACAACCATCGCTTCCTGTTGCAGCATGATAATGCCCAGGTGTTAGAATTGCTGCCAATATCCAACATCTGTGCATAGCTATTGAGGAGCAATGGGTCAACATTCCACAGGCCACAATCAACAACCTGATCTGTGAGGCAATGGTGCCCATTTTGTCGTGATCTTTAATTTCGGCCAACCCAAAGCACACCTGTGCAATAATTATGCTGTCTAATCAACAGCTTGAAATGCCACACCTGTAAAGGGGATGTGCAAACAAACACAGATATAAACAGATTTGTGAACAATATTCAAAATAATAAGTGCGTGGAAAAAGTTTTAGGTGTTTGAGTTCAGCACATTGAAAATGGCTGCAAAAACAGAAGTGTTGTGTTTATTAGATATGTCCCGATGGGAACTTGTGGGGTTCTAAATTACACGCAAATTAGTGCTCGCAAAACGGTGATGAGTGTTGATAAATCACATTCCGCATGCTGTATAATATATTTGCATCTTCTCCTCCCAGTATGGTGGGTGTTCTGATGAGCAGCATCTATTCTGCATATTCATGAAGGCAGACACAAAATGATTGCACGCCTTATTTTGCTTACTTAACAGACGCAATCCACTTTGCACACGTTTAAACGATCATCTTTGCGTTTGTTACCAGATTTTCAAGTTCACGCAAACCTTGAGTTAATCAGGTTCTAGGTTTTTTTTACCCTATGGAGCATTGCTGTAAATTCCGGACTATAAGCTGCTACTTTTTTTCTTACACTTTGAAACCTAATTTATGTTTTTTTCTTCGATAGCAGCCACAATAAAAATTCATTCACAATAAAAATAGTTTTGAAAAAAAAAAACAAGCAAATAGACCAATAAAGTGTTGTATTGTTTGTGCTATGGCACCATCGTATGAAGGAGTTCAGTCATTGCAGGTGTTTTTTCATTTAGTGTTTTTATTTTTCAGCCGTAGTTCCACGTTTGTCTTCCAGCCGTCCATAACGTTACTACTCAAATGGATTCTTCATTCATCACTCTAAGTAACGTTTGTAAGTTTTACAGTATAACTAAAACTGTTTATATTGACTAAACCGTCCTGTGTGTGATGTCTGTAGGAGTGTTTTCATTCACATTTGTACGTGCTATTGTAATGAATTAATATGCTAAAACGTTTACGAGTGTCTGTGTTAGTATTATTAACTTACAATTGCATTATTTTTGTATTGTTTCAGTTTCACAAATTCCTCAGTAAATTCACCATGACGTCCCCGGGGAGTTATGGAGTCTGTTTAGCTGATTTGAGAGCCAGCATCCATAGCTAGTGCGTCCATGACGGTGACTTCTGTTTTGTTTGATCAGCCGTTTTACTGCCGTGTTACAGACACAGTTTGGAAACAATTAAGGCATGCAAATAAATATGTACATAATATTTCTGTGGCAATAACTCATTTCAAAACATATATACCTGTGGATTAGAGTCCGGTGCGGCTAATATAGAAGTGGCTCCGCATTGTCGATGTAATGTATTGTAACACAGAATCTGGAAATGTAATTGTGTGTCCTTTTTGAGGGACTCATTCACGTAGGTAGAATAGTCAAAACATTTTTACCAAAGTAAGAGTACAGTTTTTGTTGTTGTTTATTTTGTATCTGTGTTGTCCACCAACTCAGGCAAATCGTATTGTTGATGTAGATGTCAATATCTGCTGACATAGCCGGACTAGAGACGGAGGGGATAGAAAGAAGACAGAGGGGGAACTTTTTGGGACAAGAGAAGGACAAGACAGAGAGACAACAACAACAACAACAAAAACAACATAACTAAATCATCAAATATGATACCAGAAATTATGAAGAAAATCAAATAAGTTATAACCATTATTGCATTCCAACTGAAATAATCAAGATTCAAGATTCAAGATGCTTTATTATTGTCCATTCTTTAACATGTACAAGACACAAAAGAACTGAAATTAAATTTTCGGCACAGTCCCCCTAAGAGCAGACATACGTTACAAGGGGACAAGACGGGACCGCCAACGGTTCAGCCACTTACAGCGCTCCTTATAAAAGGTAATACTACCAATATAGATAACAATACTGATAATAAATAGCAATATTTACTTCTAATATCAGCATTATGAAAATTAATAATTAGATTTAAAAGAAGGAAGAGAAGGTGGAGTAAAGGGTTAGAGGGACTATATTAACTTTTACATTGTTATGTTAAAATAGATTAAGCTTTAGCAGTGTGCCGTGTTTTATGTGATGTCGGCGTGTTTTTGTATGAGCTTTATTCTGTACACTTGTATGTATGAACGTGTTTCCTGAAGGCGGAAGTAAGATTACTGTTAATTGAGACTAGAGTTAATTGAATCAATTAGAAGTAAAACATAAATCATCCAAATAATTACTAGAGTAAGAGTAAGTAAGTATGCCATCAAAAAATACACTCAAGTACTGAGTAACTGGTGAGTAACTTCTGATGTATTTAGTAGCAATTTTTTAATGGCACCTTACAAGTAGTTTGTGTTTGTGTGAACAGCATGTACCACAAAATGTGTACATTTTACAGTCACCTATGGCATCATAACAAAACTTGTGTTAGTATATGCACAGCTAAAACATTTTAAAAAACACCCACAACTTATTTGGTCTAGTTGGAAATGGACTCTTGCAGTCTGAAATGTGAACATTTCTACTGACACAGATGACAGCATGTTATATGAATGTTATTTTTCTTAGTTTGTAAGTAAACATTTATTGAAGAAGTGCGCTGTCGACCGTTTGATTGTAGTCATGTGACTGCCAGGCTCCGTTTGATCGGTGAAATGGAGTCAAACTTCACTCGTGATTTTGTTATTTTGGTTCGAAATAGTGTGACAGCGCCCGCTGGAAGAAGTCGCTTCCACAAGACAAAAAATACGTATTTGCAAGCAATATAAATGTAGCAATTGGAATCAAATTCAATACAACAGTGTAAAAGTACATCCCCCCCCAAAAAAAATACTCAAGTAAAAGTGAAAAGTATTTTGCATTAAAATTATTTTTGACTAGTACGATTTATCCAAAAAGTTACTAGAACTTGTAACAAAGTCAATAAAAATGCAATACTACCCACCTCTGCAGGGTAGTACCATGACCAGGATCGGGACATCTGTTGTGTTTATACTTTTGTTCTGTGTACAACATCTCACAAAAGTGAGTACACTCTTTAAGGCACAATACTACAGTATTGCAATCAAACATGGATACATGAATCATTTTAAAGGCAATAAAGCAAAGTATATACAGTACAGGCCAAAAGTTTGGACGCACCTTCTCATTAACAACACAACTGATGATCCCAACCCCATTGATAAAGCAAAACATTCCACTAATCAACCCTGAAAAGGCACACCTGTGAAGTGAAAACCATTTCAGGTGACTACCTCTTGAAGCTCATCGAGAGAATGCCAAGAGTGTGCAAAGCAGTAATCAGAGCAAAGGGTGGCTATTTTGAAGAAACTAGAATATAAAACATGTTTTCAGTTATTTCACCTTTTTTGTTAAGTGCATAACTCCACATGTGTTCATTCATAGTTTTGATGCCTTCAGTGACAATCTACAATGTAAATAGTCATGAAAATAAAGAAAACACATTGATTGAGATGGTTTGTCCAAAATTTTGGTCTGTACTGTATCTCTGTGTGACTAAATGTTAATCATTAATGCCACAACCAAATCTGCAAGTGCATTGTCGCAGAAAGTTTTTAAATGTATCTGGACAGGAGACATTGCTGCTGTCACACAGCTATAAAGATCTATCATATTGCACCCAATTTCACAATAATAAAAAGTAAGGCGGATGATGTAGTCTCAAAATTGTCAGTTAGAGTTCTTAATAATTTAGATCATTCCGGTCATTTCTGCTCATTTTTCAGACTGACTTTCAGACAGCACTCACATTTATCACTTACAGAAAAAGTCTTTTTCCACTCTCTGACTCTGTGTGATGAAGCAGAATGAATCTCTGTGCAGCTTAAACAGCTCCTTCAAAAAAATCTTTGCATCGCAGAACTGTCCTGTCACGATGATCTTGGGTCTTTCTGAAATGTTTAACCCATCACACTGCCCTCTTTTTTCACACTTAATCTTATCTTTTGAAGTTTAGAACCGTTTTGAACAAGTCATTAAAGGCCTACTGAAATGCGATTTTCTTATTTAAACGGGGATAGCAGGTCCATTCTATGTGTCATACTTGATCATTCCGCGATATTGCCATATTTTTGCTGAAAGGATTTAGTAGAGAACATCGACGATAAAGTTGTCAACTTTTGGTCGCTGATAAAAAAGCCTTGCCTGTACCGGAAGTAGCAGACGAGTAGCGTGACGTCACAGGTTGTGGAGCTCCTCACATCCGCACATTGTTTACAATCATGGCCACCAGCAGCGAGAGCGATTCGGACCGAGAAAGCGACGATTTCCCCATTAATTTGAGCGAGGATGAAAGATTTGTGGATGAGGAAAGTGAGAGTGAAGGACTAGAGGGCAGTGGGAGTGATTCAGATAGGGAAGATGCTGTGAGAGGCGGGTGGGACCTGATATTCAGCTGGGAAAGACTAAAACAGTAAATAAACACAAGACATATATATACTCTATTAGCCACAACACAACCAGGCTTATATTTAATATGCAACAAATTAATCCCGCATAACAAACACCTCCCCCCTCCCGTCCATATAACCCGCCAATACAACTCAAACACCTGCACAACACACTCAATCCCACAGCCCAAAGTACCGTTCACCTCCCCAAAGTTCATACAGCACATATATTTCCACAAAGTCCCCAAAGTTACGTACGTGACATGCACATAGCGGCACGCACGTACGGGCAAGCGATCAAATGTTTGGAAGCCGCAGCTGCGTACTCACGGTATCGCGTCTGCGTATCCAACTCAAAGTCCTCCTGGTAAGAGTCTTTTTGTCCCAGTTCTCCACAGGCCAATGGTAAAGCTTGACTGTCATCTTTCGGGAATGTAAACAATGAAACACCGGCTGTGTTTGTGTTGCTGCAGCCGGCCGCAATACACCGCTTCCATCCTACAGCTTTATTCTTTGCTGTCTCCATTGTTCATTGAACAAATTGCAAAAGATTCACCAACACAGATGTCCAGAATACTGTGGAATTTTGCGATGAAAACAGATGACTTAATAGCTGGCCACCATGCTGTCCCAAAATGTCCTCAACAATCCGTGACGTCACGCGAAGGCGTCATCATACCGAAACGTAAATTTAAAACTGCACTTTAGTAAGCTAACCTGGCCATATTGGCATGTGTTGCAATGTTAAGATTTCATCATTGATAAATAAACTATCAGACTGCGTCGTCGGTAGTGTTGGGTTTCAGTAGGCCTTTAAAATAGTGTTTGTCTTTGCACAAAGTTGAAGATTGGCATTGACGAGTCGACCAAATGACTGGAAATATTCATGCAATTTGGAGAATAATGCAAAAGATTAAATTGGAGTAAAAATCTAATCATGTTCGTAAGTATCAATGTCTGAACCAGCAGACCAAGAAGGTGGATGGTAAACATTCTTAAACTGAATTATCACAGTTACATATTAGGTCATTTCTGCCTACATTGATTTCATGACATGTATTTAAATAAACTTCCTTGAAAAAGGAAGTATCATAACTTCCCACTTTAAATTAAAGTCAAATATAACACAAAGTAGGGATATTCCAATCAGGGTTTTTGCTGCCGATTCCGATACGACAGTTCTATTCAACTGGTGGCCCGGGAATGAAACAAATCTGGCCCCCGAGTTCAGTTCAAAACTTGACATGCAAACATTTGTGTAGCTGTTAAAGTTAAAGTTAAAAGTTAAAGTACCAATGATTGTCACACACACACTAGGTGTGGCGAAATTATTCTCTGCATTTGACCCATCACCCTTGATCACCCCCTGGGAGGTGAGGGGAGCAGTGGGCAGCAGCGGTGGCTGCGCCCGGGAATCATTTTGGTGATTCAACCCCCAATACCAACCCTTGATGCTGAGTGCCAAGCAGGGAGGTAATGGGTCCCATTTTTATAGTCTTTGGTATGACTCGGCCGGGATTTGAACTCCCCACCTACCGATCTCAGGACGGACACTCTAACCACTAGGCCACTGAGTAGGTTACATTCCACATAGTGGTTTGTTGGTGTTTCTTCTCCTATTGTTTCTACAGGTCACACTCATTCACTGCCTCTGCTGCCAATCAACCTCTTCCTGTTCCCAGCAGCTCCTCATTTCACCTGTTAATCAGCCAGCCAATCCCGGTCCATCATTCATCCTCCCATCCTGCTTAAAACCACCTGCTCACCACTGAATCAGGGTTGATTCTTTTTCTGCCATGCTGTGTGGAGCCTTGTTAGACACTACTTTGTTTTTGACGCTACTTTGTTTTTGTATCCATTTTTTGGTTAAGCTCTTTGCTTAACTTGTGCCACCTGTTTTTTTGTCTTCATTTTTTTTTGTACCTTTCAACTGTCCGTGTTTTGTAAGTATCTGTTTAGTGTGCAGCCTAGTCTTGGTAAAGGTTGGACAGAGGCCTCTATACACTACACACGTAGGACTTGTTTGTGTATAGAGACACCAGGCTTAGTGGTGGCTGTCACCCTTGTAGGTTTTGGACCCCTTCTTTGGCTAGAGTAGGTAGGTAGGTATTTGGTTTATGCTAATTAAATAGCTTTAGTTAGTAATCTTACCTTTCTTTTTCAGAGGTGTCTTTTGGTATGTTTTGTTCATTCCTTTGACAGCACCTGTATTCCCAAGCTAGGCTAGAATTGTGTCTTGTTGGCACACCTGTGCAATAATCATGCTGTTTAATCAGCATCTTGATATGTCACACCTGTGAGATGGGATGGACTATCTTGGCAAAGAAGAAATGCTCACTAACACAGATTTAGTGAGATTTGTGAACAATATTTGAGAGAAATAGGTTGTTTGTGTATAAAGTATATGTATCTTCCAACCTCTGACTAAATTATTTTACAACATGATACAGCGATATGTCCATATGATGTTTATAGTGCAATTTGTGGTAAATTATAATGTTTTATCTTTGGGTGCAGAGTGGGACTACTGCATCTTGGCGATGTCTGGGAGTTTTCTCAAGCTTCCATTACAGTGAAATGAAATAAAAAAGAGCATCACCACTATAGACGAGGCATGAGGTAATGTTTCAGAGAGGATGGCTCAAAGTTGGATTTCTGATAAAACCGGTCAAATGGCGGGGAATAAAAATAACATATGAGGCCCAAGAGAATTTCAGTGGTACAATCCTTCAGACTGACAGATGTCGTTTGCACCTAATATCACCAAAGGAAATATCATTTATAGATGATAAGGTGTGATGGCAGTTGTCGTACCTTTTTGAAAAAATAAATGCAACCCGAAATAGCTTTTTTTTCATTAAAAAAACCAACAAAAAAAACATCACTTCAGAGACAAGACAGCGGCAGAAAAATGAGACAAGAGCAGAAGGAAAGGGAGAAAAAAAACATGTAATAAGCCACAAAGCCTGAGGTCACAACAACCACACCTATCTGTTCACAGGCTGCCAGCATAACCAACCTTTTGGACGGAATGTATGTACAGAGAAAATTGAACAAAATGTAATATTTTCAACCTTGGTGAACTTTAAAACATGGAATGAAATGACTGCTTTTACACCTTTTGCTCTCACCGCGTGTCGTCTTTTTTATATCAAGTGTAGCCGCAATAAACCTCATTCGTTGATCTTCAGTGAGTCAAGGCACCGTCTTTGCATTTCACTCAAAGGGCGCTTCTCATGCAAGCTGATGAAAATTGGGCTGAAGTCACAGACGACAATATGACAAACCGTGCTAATATAGCAGATGGGAAAGTCGAAATGAGAGTACTTTTCCAGACTTTAGAGTGTGTATATAAGCCGTACCCACACATTTGTTTACGTATGTTAGCCGCACCGCAGATATATACGTTGTAATATGAGTTATTTACACAGATATATTTTGTAAATGTTTATTTACTTACCTTACTGGTGAACACCGCAGTAAAACGGCTGATCAAACAAAACAGAAGTCATCGTCATGGACCAACTAGCTGTGGAAGCTAACTCCTCAATCAGTTAAACAGACTCAATAACTCCACAGTTTTTGATTGATTGAGACTTTTATA
The DNA here is from genome assembly GCF_033978685.3 of Nerophis lumbriciformis. Taxonomy (NCBI): domain Eukaryota; kingdom Metazoa; phylum Chordata; class Actinopteri; order Syngnathiformes; family Syngnathidae; genus Nerophis; species Nerophis lumbriciformis. The sequence continues at coordinate 47,121,666 of NC_084559.2, forward strand.
AGTAGGTTGCACAGTGAAGTACATATTCCGTACAATTGACCACTAAATGGTAACACCCAAATACGTTTTTCAACTTGTTTAAGTCGGGGTCCACTTAAATTGATTCATGATACAGATATATACTATCATATATATACTATCATCATAATACAGTCATCACACAAGATAGCCATCAGGGTGTATACATTTTTGAAGGAGGATAGAGATGCCCTTTCTTTTATACCTGTAGGGAGCGCATTCCACATTGATGTGGCATAGAAAGAGAATGAGTTAAGACCTTTGTTAGATCGGAATCTGGGTTTAACGTGGTTAGTGGAGCTCCCCCCTGGTGTTGTTCAGCGGGAATCCTAAAAAAGAAGTTTCGGACCATTTTTTCTATTTTCATTTCTGAAACAAAAGTTGGACAACTATTTAATGACACTTTTTTATATATAGGACTCAATAGGACTCCTGTTGAACAAAGATGTTAGCGTTGTGCTAAAAACATGCTAAACGCAAAGGAAAGGCTAAAATACTGCTTCCAGTTCAATTTGTCGTCACACAGATAACCACGCATTTTTGCAAATTTTTTATCTGGTAAAATTCAAATCCACAAAAGTAAAACAGCACAAAATCCAATTTTATGGCGATATTTTAATGAAAATCAACCCTTTTAAGTTTGTTTTAAAATCTGCCATACAAAATAACAATCGAAAAACTTTATTTTTTGATTTGCATTTCAGAATTGGAAATAGAATGAACGGAAGATCCACGGACCGAGAAGTATCCCACTCTTCTCTTTTCTAAAGTATATCTGTACAGCAGATCAACAATATAAATAAAAACATTTTTTTTTTTTAATTGATTAAGAATCGGTACAAATAAGAATAGTGATCATTCATAAAACAATTTTTTTGGACACCCCCTCTATAAAGTTAAAATTAAAGTACCCATGATTGTGGTGAAATGATTCTCTGCATTTGACCCATCACCTTTGATCAACCCTTGAGAGGTGAGGGGAGCAGTGGGCGGCAGCGGTGGCCACGCCCGGGAATCATTTTTGGTGATTTAACCACTAATTCCAACCCTTGATGCTGAGTGCCAAGCAGGGAGGTAATGAGTCACATTTTAATAGTCTTTGGTATGACTCGACCGGGGTTTGAACTCACGACCTACCGATCTCAGGGCTGACACTCTAACCACTACTATTATACTATATGAAGGTCCCTTTATGTGAGCTCAGGTACGCTTTGTGTAGAGATAGTCCTGCTGTCATTGTCATATCGTCCAAGAAATGCACTGCTCTCTGAAACCGTAGTAAAAAACCCGAGTGCTCACGGTCTTTTGCTGAGGCCACACACAGCATTTCTGAAAGATGGATGAATTCATAAAGGTTACACACTGTTGGAAAAGCCAACTCATAAAAAATTGCAATGACTGTGTTTTCACCAGAGGAATGTTGGAAGTAAAACATTTAAGGAGTACTGTCAAGCAAACAAACAAGGACGGCCAGAAATAGAAATGTCTCGTCACCGAGATGAGCCAGATTGCAGAAGAGCTCCTGAGAGTCCATCTCATCTCCTGCCTTCCCATGTGGTAACCTGGGAGCAATTTGTCAAGCCATTTTTTTTTTTTTTTTTATGTCATAGATATAATTTGGCCCGGCAGCAGAGAAGCAAGCTGTGAGGGCCGATGTGACCATGTGTTCAAGTTTTCCTGAGGGCTACGCCAAAGCTGAAGTGAAGGTTTGAAATCATTGTTGGGAGATTTTTACCCACACACCTGTGGAAGTTGTTACATTAATGTTGTTTTCCCTGTTAGTTTGTCTTGTATGTAGTTTTTCAGAAGCATGCAAGAAATACACCAGGCTTCAATTTAGTGAACGCAAATGTTTAACAAATGTTAGTGCAGGTCAAAACAAAAAAGCTAAATAGCAATATTAGATGACCTGTGACATACGGTAAGTGTACTCTATTAAGTTATCAATCTACAACCGTTTTGGGTTGAACTGTACAACATTTCTTAATAAATCTACTTTTCAATAAGAACAAGTGTCATGATCCGTAGCTCGGATCATGTTTTATTTTAGTTTGACTCCCTTAGTTCTTTTTTCAGCACCCCTGGGTCTGTGTTTCTTAGTTGCCATAGGTGCTGATTAGTGTTGTCCCGATACCAATATTATGTTGATACTTTTCTAAATAAAGAGGACCATAAAAAATGGCATTATTGGCTTTATTTTAACAAAACATTTTAGGGTACATTAAACATATGTTTCTTATTACAAGTTTGTCCTTAAATAAAATAGTGAACATACAAGACAACTTGTCTTTTAGTAGTAAGTAAACAAACAAAGGCTCCTGATTTAGTCTGCTGACATATGCAGTAACATATTCTGTCATTTTCCATTCTATTATTTTGTCAAAATTATGAGGGACAAGTGGTAGAAAATTCATTATTAATCTACATGTTCATTTACTGTTAATATCTGCTTATTTTCTGATTTAAAATGTTCTATCTACACATTACATTAGTTTTGGATGATACCACACATTTGGGTATCAATCCAATACCAAGTAGTTACAGGATCATACATTGGTCATATTCAAAGTACTCATGTGGACATATTTCCTGAGTCTATAAACATAATATAAATAAATAAAAAACGCAAGATGATGTTGTGATGCCCAAAAATATCAACGTAATCATAGTAGTATCGACTAGATACGCTCCTGTACTTGGTATCATTACAGTGGATGTCATGTGTAGATCCACCCATGGCATTTGCTTACATTTTGACGCTGGTGTAGTGAAGCATGTTTAGCTATTCCTCGTCCTGCAGGGATGATAGTTGTAAGAAACTTACTTTATTTGTCGCCATGGAGGCTGAACTTTAGCCGCAAGCTAGCTCGCCATGTCTTAAAGCACCTCTTCCGGTGCGCATTTCAGTGTTATAACTTCACCTTTATCGTTAGATTTTTAGCCAAAATTCGTCCTTTCTCCCTTTTCTGTCTACACACTGCGTCTGCTTGTAAGTACTCTGTGATTGTGCGCTGCCGAACATGCTCGTCTGCTCGTAAACCAGCAATGTCACCACGTGACGACGACAGGGGCGCCAGGGGGGCGGTGGACCGGTACTTTTCAGAGGCAATATAGTGCCGAATATGATGCTTTAGTATCTCAGTACTATACTAATACCGGTATACCGTACAACCCTAGTGCTGATTATTTTCACCTGCTTCTGATTAATAATAAATAATATTAATGGATTCGATTTTAGATAGCGCTTTTCTATTATTAGATACTCAAGGCGCTCACAGAGAAGTGAGAACCCATCATTCATTCACACCTGATGGTGGTAAGCTACATTTGTAGCCACAGCTGCCCTGGGGTAGACTAACGGAAGTGAGGCTGCCAGTTTGCGCCTACGGCCCCTCCGACCACCACCTATCATTCATTCATCATTTATTCACCAGTGTGAGAGGCACCGGGGGCAAGGGTAAACTTTAAAAAAGCTGATGTTTTTGTAAGTTATGAAAAAGAAATATGGCATTGAGTAAGCTGATGTATTTTTGTTGTTGTTGCTGACTTTAATAGTCTTCTCATTTGAATAGCCAATAAGTGTATTTGTGTCAATGGAGGGACGATGTTGTACGTTTATACCTCTTTCTGCTCCTTTTCATTTATTATGTATTATAATGCCGTCTCTGTTTTTGCTTGGTATTGATTGAATGTAATACAAATTTAATTGGAAATGGAAAGAAAATGGCTAAATAAATCCGGCAACCATCAAGAAGAGAAAGTGTGCATGGTAATTGGCTACTTGCACAATACACAGAGTGATGACATGAAGAGTTTTGGTTGTAAAATTTTAACAAGTTCAATACTTGCAATTGACCCATTTTGTAGCCAATTATCATGAAAAATTCACTCTTCACATAATCTTACAAGACATAAAAATGGTACAATCCGTCAAATGGGTAAATAAGGTCTCGTATTTTACGAACCACAGGGCACATTGCCGATGAGCGAATCTAGTCAGGTCTATTTTCATACTTCAAGCCGCTTTCTGACAGTCGCTTCAGGATGCGCGGTTTTGTGGTCGGTCTTATTTACGTGGCTCACCTTCGGCAGCGTCTTCTCCCCGTCATCTTTGTTGTAGCGGTGTAGTGTGCAAGGACGGGGGTTGAAGAAGTGTCAAAAAATGGAGCTAGCTGTTTAAATGACATTCAGACGTTACTTAAATCAATAACGGAGCAGCATCTCCTCATCCGTTGCTCACTAGTGCAATAACGACGCCGGAAATGTGTCCCGAGAAAAAACGTCCAACCGGAACACTCTAATAACTAAAGTTCTTTGGGTGAATAATGTAAACTCACTACACCGGTATGTTTTACTGCTTTCATGGCGAGTTTACTGACAGACATAAGTAAGAATTTTACACTGCTTTGTATTAGAAATGGCAACAGCGGAGGATGAATGTCCCATAACAAGAAGCTAGAGAAAAAGAAAAAGCTTATCAACTACGGCGTCTCACGGACTACAGTGGCGGACGAGCGCACATTTTCAGGACTTATTCAGATCCTAAATACAGATCAGCAGGTACCAGAAGGTAAGAAAAATTGCTTTTGCATAATATTGTGAAACAAAACGCCAGATATTATGTCTTATCTTATACACACACCATAATAATACTCATACGCATGTTGATGCACAGTACAATCCATCAAGTGGTGTGGCTTCATAGCTTACCAAAGTCGGACTAAAACATTTTGATCGATTTTTGAGGGCCTTGTGTAATGTTCTATATTTTTATGGAACATATAAAATGTTGGTGTTGTTTAATTGAGTCATATTGCAGTCTACACATACCTCTTATGTGTGACTGCCATCTACTGGTAAATGGTAAATGGGTTGTACTTGTTTAGCGCTTTTCTACCTTTTTTTAAGGAACTCAAAGCGCTTTGACACTATTTCGACATTCCCCCATTCACTGGTCACGCTTAACATGTCACCATGTAAAATAGCTTCGGTGTCGGTAAGCACAACCAGAATTATTCCGTACATTAGGTGCACCGGGTTATACGGCACATTGTCAAAGGATTTTATAGTCCGAAAAATTAGGTATACGTCGTGACACTTTTGCTATTACCTTACCATAGCGGCTCATGCAGATAGCTCAGTACAACATGCTGATTTGTGGATGCAACAAATCCGATCTGAACACTTGCAGCTGACAGTGTGGACTACATTATTTTTGAATCCAATGTGATAATGAATTGGACCTGAATGAACAAGGTGTAAAGACCAAACATGGTGAAACTGCGTTTCAGTTTTATGTTCCTAAAATCTGGGATAGTCGTCCTAAAGATGTGAGACAGACCTCAACGTTGGCAATGTTCAAATCCGGCCTGAAAACGCTTTTATTCAATTGTACATATGACAACTGAAAGTACAAAACCCAAAACTAGTGAAGTTGGCACATTGTGTAAATGGTAAATAAAAACAGAATACAATATTTGCAAATCATATTCAACTTATATTCAATTAAATAGACTGCAAAGACAAGACATTTAACGTTCAAACTGGAAACTTAATTTTTTGCAAATATTAGCTCATTTGGAATTTGATGCCTGCAACATGTTTAAAGTGGCAAAAAAGACTGAGAAAGTTGAGGAATGCTCATCAAACACTTATTTGGAACATTCCACAGGTGAACAGGCTAATTGAGAACAGGTGGGTGCCATGATTGGGTATACAATCAGCTTCCATGAAATGCTCAGTCATTCCCAAACAAGGATGGGGAGAGGGTCAACACTTTGTGAACAATAGCGTGAGGAAATTGTCTAACACTTTAAGAACAACATTTCTCAACCAGCTATTGCAAGGAATTTAAGGATTTCATCATCTACGGTCCGTAATATCATCAAAAGGTTCAAAGAATTTGGAGAAATCACTGCACGTAAGCGATGATATTACGGACCTTCTAGCCCTCAGGCGGTACTGCATCAAAAAGCGACATGAGTGTGTAAAGGATTTGACCACATGGGCTCAGGAACACTTCAGAAAACCACTGTCAGTAACTACAGTTTGTCGCTACATCTGTAAGTGTAAGTTAAAACTCTACTATGCAAAGCGAAAGCCATTTATCAACAACACCCAGAAACGCCGCCAGCTTTGCTGGACCCTACTCATCTAAGATGGACTGATGCAAAGTGTAAAAGTGTTCGGTGGTCTGATGAGTGCACATTTCAAATTGTTTTTGGAAACTGTGGAAGTCTTGTCCTCCGGACCAAAGAGGAAAAGAACCATCCGGATTGTTATAGACGCAAAGTTGAAAAGCCAGCATGTGTGATGGTATGGGGGTGTATTAGTGCCCAAGACATGGGTAACTTACACATCTGTGAAGGCACCATTAATGCTGAAAGGTACATACAGGTTTTGGAGCAACATATGTTGCCATCCAAGCAACGTTACCATGGACGCCCCTGCTTATTTCAGCAAAACAATGCCAAGCCACGTGTTACAACAGCGTGGCTTCATAGTGAAAGAGTGTGGGAACTAGACTGGCTTGCCTTTAGTCTGGACCTGTCTCCCATTGAAAATGTGTGGCGTATTATGAAGCGTAAAACACCATAACTGAGACCCCGGACTGTTGAACAACTTAAGCTGTACATCAAGCAAGAATGGGAAAGAATTCCACCTAAAAAGCTTCAAAAATTGGTCTCCTCAGTTCCCAAACATTTACTGAGTGTTGTTAAAAGGAAAGGCCATGTAATAGTGGTAAAAATGTTCCTGTGTCAACTTTTTTGCAATGTGTTGCTGCCATTAAATTCTAAGGTAATGATTATTTGCCAACAAAAAAATTAAGTTTCTCAGTTGGAACATTAAATATCTTGTCTTTGCAGTCTATTCAATTGATTATAAGTTGAAAAGGATTTGCAAATCATTGTATTCTGTTTTTATTTACGAATTACCTAACGTGCCAACTTTACTGGTTTTGGGCTTTGTATTTTATCTACAGAATTTGATTGATTTGAATTAGTTATGATTGTTTATATGATGCTTGTATATTCTGATTTGAATTTGAATTATTTTTCCTTCTTTTGATTTTCTGTAAAGCACTTTGAATTGCCTTGTGTACAAATAGCGCTCTATAAACAAAATTGCCTCGCCTTGCCTAAGCGTTGTTGTGGAAGGGGCGTGGTCCACGTGTTCCCTGCAGGTGCCGGCCATGAAGCAGCAGACAGGTGAGCGGGTATCTCAGCTGGAAAGAGTTATCTAATCACCTGTCTCTTTATTAGCAGCGTCGGAGACCATGAGGGGAGGCAGATGGTGACAGGGGAGTAAGAAGGAGAGGAGAGGAAAAGAGGACAATTGCTGAAAAGCACGAGAAAAACGTATAAGTAAAATCCATTGTAACCCTGAACGGCAGCACGGTGGAAGAGGGGTTAGTGCATCTGCCTCACAATACGAAGGTCCTGAGTAGTCCTGGGATCTTTCTGTGTGGAGTTTGCATGTTCTCCCCGTGACTGCGTGGGTTCCCTCCGGGTACCTCAGCTTCCTCCCACCTCCAAAGACATGCACCTGGGGATAAGTTGATTGGCAACACTAAATTGGCCCTAGAGTGTGATTGTGAGTGTGAATGTTGTCTGTCTATCTGTGTTGGCCCTGCGATGAGGTGGCGACTTGTCCAGGGTGTACCCCGCCTTCCGCCCGATTGTAGCTGAGATAGGCTCCGGCACCCCCCGTGACCCCGAAGGGAATAAGCGGTAGAAAATGGATGGATGGATGTAACCCTGAACCCGAGGGCGTGTGGCCGTGGTCTGTTGGTCCGAGAAGAACCCAGCATTAGAGACGTTCACAGTCGTGTTATGTTAACGTGTGAGAAAGCAGCTCCACCACAGTCGGAGGAAGCAGACTTCAAGAGAATCAATTCAGTCAATTTCGGAGTTAAATGAATAAGACATGTGGGACTAAATAAGCACAAGGCAGCAGAAAAGAAACCAACAAGGAGTGGCCATAACCAGAAGAATAAATACATGAGACTAATAGCACAATAGACAGTTAGGAAAACCACACAAGAAGACAAGGAGCTGAAGGCAGCAAGAAAGAAAGACCCCTAAAACTTTGTTGTTAGGAAAAACAGAAAAATCAATGAGCCCAATAAAATTGTGACACTAAACTATCTAATAGTGATTTCACGTTTCAAGTAGCAGAAGTTGAAACTCTATCTTGCTACTAATTGGAAGACCAGTGCAGAGAGGTTAGAGCTGGAAGAAGATGATGTACTAAACTGTCCTTGTTAAACCTCTAATAGCAGAATTCTGGATGAGCATGCAGCTCTTTTATGCTAATTCTGCAAAGTCCAGCCCATAGTTCTACATTATGTAGTACACTCCGCTAGAGATGAAAGCACAGGCACATTCTCAGTTGCAGCCTGCTGCTTCGCTAAAGCTCTTGTGTTTGTGAATGTATGCAGTCGTTAATACAGGATTTCATATTTAGTAGCATCGGACATGTGCACTTGTGTCGAGTTGAGTTGAGTTGAGTTTGGAACATGCATGCATGCAACATGATACATCACAATTTCCAGTTTCTCTCTTCAACATGTTCAAAAAGGAGTAGGAAGAAGCAGAGCTTCTGCTATGTAAAGTTTCCTTTACATAGCAGTTGGTAAAACTTTTGTTCACTTCCTGTTCTCAATTTATTCCCAATATACTCCATAAGTAATAACAATAAAAATAAATAAATAAATACAAATTAGTGAAGTAAGTTATATTTCATATGGTGAGATAAATAAGATTATCTAGAAAATTAATGGGTGGATGAAATAAATTCTAAATGTTCATCATGGTTCTTCTTCTTTGTAAACACTTTAAGTTTGAAGAGTTTCTTAAAGTGGATCATATAAGTACATTGTTTGATTTCTTTGCTTAATCCAGTGTTTTTCAACCTTTTTTGAGCCAAGGCACATTTTTTGCGTTGAAAAAATCCGGAGGCACAACACCAGCACAAATCGTTAAAAAACGAAACTCAGTTGACAATAAAAAGTCGTTGTCGCAACTGTCGGATATGAATTCAAACCATAACCATAACCAACCATGCATCACTATAGCACTTGTCTCAAAGTAGGTCTACTGTCACGACCTGTCACATCACGCTGTGACTTATTTTGAGTTTTTCTGTGTTTTCCTGTGTGTAGTGTTTTAGTTCTTGTCTTGCGCTCCTATTTTGGTGTTGATTGTCATGTCATGTACAAATGTACTTTGTGGACACTGTCTGCTCCACACGCTGTAAGGTTTTGCTGTCGTCCAGCATTCTGTTTTTGTTTACTTTGTAGCCAGTTTAATTTCGTTCTGCATAGCTTTCCTTAAGCTTAAATGTCTTTTCTTAGGGGGACTCACCTTTTGTTTATTTTTGGTTTAAGCATTAGATACCTTTTTACCTGCACGCTGCTTCCCGTTGTTTCCGACATCTACAAAGCAAATAGCTACCGGCTACCACCTACTGATATGGAAGAGTATTACACGGTTACTCAGCCGAGCTCTAGGCAGCACCGACACTCAACAACACATCATTTGCAGACTATAATTACTGGTTTGCAAAAAATATTTTTAACCTAAATAGGTGAAATTACATAATCTCCCACGGCAGATTGTATATTCTTGGTAAGTAGATTGTAGTTTGCTTCGTGAAAAAAAATAGCTGTTTGCAAATTCACTACGTCGTGGAATTGCAGCATTTTCAATTCCATGAATAAAGGGTTTGAATGTTCTCTATAGCCAACATTATGCAATTTTCTAACTGATCTTTTTTGTAACATCTTTAATGAATGAAGTGTACTTTTGTAGTTATTTCCCCATATTACTGCACAGTAACTCAGATATGGTAACACTAGTGAGCAGTAGAGAATATGAAGTGATTTTTGGTCTAGAACATGTTTTGCTTTATTCATTATTGACATATTTCTAGTTGTATATTTTTTACATGAGATTTCTAGTTCATTTTATCAGCAATCATACCTAGAAATGTGGTTTAATTTACTCTTTCAATTTCTACTCCGTCTATTTGTATTTGTGTTTGACTTTCTCCTCTCCTGTTACCAAATAGCATTATTTTAGTTTTACTCAGATTCAAAGATAGTCTGTTTTTGTCAAACCATCTTTTTAATTTGTTAATTTCTTCTGTAATTGTTTTGTATTATCTTCTGTGTGTTCTCTCCTGAACAAACGGCTGTTGTATCATCCGCAAATAATACTAACTTAAAATTTTTTGTATATTTACAAATGGATTGAACAATTTTGGTCCTAGTATTGATCCCTGAGGTACACCACAGGATATATTTAGCGTAGTAGATGTGTGTTCGCCTAGATTCACGTATTGTTTCCTGTTCGTTAAATAACTTATAATCCAGTTTAAGACCAACCTTCTGATGCCATAACGTTCTAGTTTTTTGATTAAAATATTGTGATTAATTGTTTAAAATGCTTTAGTTAGATCCATTAACACTGCTGCTGTATTGTTGCCAGGTACTTCAACCTTGTGCGTTGCAGGGAATGTTCGCCAAGTGGCACAGGTCTGTAACGTTCAGTGTATATGACATGCATGAAGGTGAAACTCTGTGCTCCTTTTCCTGCTTCTGCCTATTATTCCAAATCGCCCAATCCCATGTTGTGGGACAGAGGCTAGGCATGCCGGCGTAGTGCAGGCGCTGATCTCCAATTTGAGCGATGGCTGATGCCGCAGACGTGCCAGCTGCAACGTGTCCCAGCAGCCCTAAGCAGATCGATCACAGCTTGTGCTCTGTGTCTGCCGGCAATGACACTCTTACAAAACACAGGTAGGGGGAGAGAGATATTTCCTCCCCGTGCTATTCCTAAAATATATTGGTTCCTTGCAGCCTTCTCTGTGCACATTTTAATTGGCACATTTAATTTTAATATTTAATCATTGCCTCAAAGTGTATTTTGTAAATGTGTTTCAAAAGATGTTATACTTCCACAGTCCTGGAATCAGTAGTGTGGCATAGGATTGGCCCTGTTAAAAGTGGTTTCATCTTATCTATGTTAAAATAGAACGGATTAGAACAGTGCATTCTGGGGCACTGGTTGATACAGCCCTAATTGATTGATACAGGTAGATGTTCTTCCTGCTAAGCTCTAAGCTTGCCGCACATTTCTTCGGTGCCAACCTTTTTAGCTGCATGGTCATCAGCTGGGGACCAAATCTCATTGATGTTTCGCCCCTTAGGCCAGAACAGCTGGTACCAGGGCAGTGAATGGGACGTCTCCCCAGTACTCCCAGCAGCTAACCTTCCTCAGGGGCTGTCTGCTCCCCATTGGCTAAGTCGTCTCCTCAGCCACAGCCAAAAGTTTGCCTTCCTGCCTCTTCTGATCTCTGGCTGATTGCTTTGTGCAGTCTGGCTCTCGTAGGTCTCCGAGCAGCCTAATAGTTAACTCTCCAACAAAGCCTCGAGCACCCACCTCCACGGGATAGAGTTTCAGATTCCATTCGCTTTACCGACACTTTGTCACATATTTTGCCCTCTTTCTTTCACGGGCTGCTTCCAGCCCCTCCTTCCCTTATCATTATGCTCACCCTTCCGCAAGGAAAGTCTCTTTGGCTTCTGTGGCTTGAATTCCAGCCTTGCCCAGATGCGCAGCCTGTCCAGTCTCTTTAGCAGCCTTGACATCCATGGTGCAGTTGGCAGCAAGCATGAGATGTTGTCCAAATAGCTCCTCAGTGGAGAAAGCCTCTGGTATGCAGACAGCCAGACCCCACCCATGACATGCCTGCAAAACTGATTTTCTGTAGTATATTTAGTAATATTTTACGGTCATAAAATCATGTTACTGTTTAGTTGGCCTTCAAACATGACATATTGTACCTGTATAGTTTTGAAAAAGTTTATTTTTCTCAAAGTGCTGCTCCTTCCTTTGACTTTTTTGTTTGCGATTATGTAACATTGTCCTCTTCCAGGGTGGAGTTGTTAACACCATGCCCAACCTCTTCATTTGTCCACTACCCTGAGCTCTGCCGGCTTTGTTGAACCCACCTCGGGACAAAGCCCCCGCCGGTATTCTTTGTATTCACCTGACGTCACGACCCACTCATTAAAATGTGAGACTCGATATGGCGGTCAATCAAGCTTCTGGGCACCATTAGGCCTTTCCTGGAAGGAAAATGCCCCATGCCTGCATTGTTTTAGGCAGTTTGAACCGTCGAAATTGTGAAAAGGATAAAAGTTACTTCTAAGTTCCTCGAAAGGTGAGTCCAAGGAAGCAGAGTCAAAGAACGCACAAATTTGCCTCACTAAAGAGTTTTTTGATATGCTATGAAGTATTATCTGGATATTATTTGTATTTTATCTTGTTTCAGAGTACTTAAAAAACATTATTTCTACGAGTGTTTCGTAAACCAAAATGAAAAACAGTGAATCAAGGCTATTAAGTTCTACCTGCAGTTTGTTTACATTGACGTGTCCTCGCAAGACACAAAGTTAAATCATGAAATGTCACCTTACCTGAGCAAAAACGATTTAAAATTATCCGCGAGAGTCTTGATACCAATTTCCTTGAATCAGCCACACACATCAACGTTGTAGGCCTCTATACTTTTTCAAGTTTTAATTCATTTAGTCGCGTAGAATGACGTCTGGATTACTAAATAGCTTGAGATGTCTGGGACTCTATATCACTTGACAACATTTTTTTTTTGATAACCCATAAGGATCGATTCCATTGCATAGGTTGATTTTTTGCTTGTATCTGCATTTAGCGGTAAGATCTAGTTCGAACGCTGTTAGCTGCACAGTCACCATATCAATTTGGATGACCACCACTTTAACGGACATAAAGAGTTCTGAAAACATCACGTGACTGAATACAAAGACTAGCCCTCAACCCTGCCCTCTGGAGCAAGGTAGCATTACTCTGAGAAGCAAGCAGGGACTTTATACAATATCCAGGAGAGGTCAAGGATCAAGGCAGGATTGAATAACAGCTCCACATGTGCTAGAAAAGACAAGGCTAAAGAACAGTATTCAGAAGCCAATAGAAGAGTCAAAAGGGGCATAAGGGAAGACAAGAGAAATGACATAGGAGAGTAAAATAAGGGAGCTATGCTAACATCAAAAAGCTCACAAGTACGTTTAACTGGCTAGAGAGGCCAGTAATGGACAGAGAAGGGAAAACTATTCCAGGGTTAGAGCAGTAGAAGCGTACAACGACGGAGCATTTAGAGAATTTCTTGAACAGACCTTCTTCATCAAACCCAGAAAATATCCAACCGGCAAACAGTGACCTTCCAATCGTTGCTGACGTTTCATTAAATTAAGAAATGTGTACCACCATCAAGCAATTGAGAAACGGGAAATCAGCCGGGCCAGACATGTCTTGGAGAAGCTTTGAAAGCGGATAAAGTGGCCACTGTGGAAAGGAGGAGGACATTCCATCAGAGTGGAAGAATGGCCGTGTCAGTAAGCCCCCAAAGAAGGGTGACCTTGGTTTCTGTTCCAGCTACAGGGAGATAGCAATGCTGTCGACCCCAGGTAAGATCTTAAATAAAGTTTTTCGAAACAGAGATTAACAAGCTGATTTCAAGAAGAGGAGATCCTGCACCGACCAGATAATACTGCAGAACCAGTCCTTGGAGTGGAACTCGCCTTCCCATGGTCATTTTATTGACTGAGATTGTGTTTGGCAGTGTGTATAGGCTATCTGGACACTGTAGAAACAATATCGGGTACCAGCAAAAATTACTAACATCATCAGGAACTCATATGAAGGAAATGCCTGCGGAGTGATTTATGTCATACCGATGCTTTCCAAGTAGGGCTGGTCGATATGGACCAAAACTGATATCCCGGAATTTTGAGGCCGAATGGCGATGTACGATATCCTAAACAAAACTTGCAAAGAAAATCAGTGTTGACAGTACTCAGATTACTTTTTGTTGTAAGTAATAACGTAACGTGTTGCTTATTCTTATCAAGTAATGAGCTACCCGTTATTATGTTAAAGCAGTTTTCGTTAATTTTGTTCATAAATGTTAAGTTTATCGCGTGGATGGATGTAGCTTCTTCTCACTCAGTGCGGTGAAGGCTGCTGCTAGCTGTTCAGTTTAAAACTACTCTTCAGCTACCCAGCCGCTATTGCTTGGATTTTTTTTCTCACATCCTGCCCATTAAATATGCGTGGTGGTCAAGCTAGCTCTGTTCACAATGGGTACTGGGCGCCATTTTGCATTTCTTAAAGAAAAAATGCTCTCTGCTTGCGTTGTTTTTGGCTGTGCAAACGGTTCAAATCGCGAAAAGGATAAACGTTTCTTCCGAGTTCCTCGAGACGTAATCAAAAAGAGCGTAAAAATGCAAGATTTTATGAAACAAAGACACAAAAGCAACACACACTCCAGTCCAACTGAGCAGAGTCGAAGATTGCAAACGTTTGCAGTGATAACTTTGTAAAAGTTTGTTTGATATACTTTTAAGGTTGAATGTTTCCCATTTAGGTTTTATCTTGATATTGTTTGTATTTCTTAAACACATGTCTACTATGACTGTTTCGAAAAGTACCAACTTGGCAAGTCTAAATAAAATAAATCAAATGTGAGCAAAACCTAAAAGAGTTAAGTTTTTACCAAAGACAGCAATCATAAATTAAACTTTCAATGTTGACATCTGTAGTTATATTTTGATAAAGACGAGGAAAAACACGCAACCCGTAAACGCAGCGTGCAACAAACATTGCTTACTTAGACGCAAAGGTAAATCATGAAATGCAAACTTCCCCGAGCAAAATCAATGCTTATCTATCCGGGAGTCTTGATACCAATTTCCTTGACCCAGCCACACAAAGAAGTCGTAGACCTCCATGCTTTTCCAAGTTTCCATCTGTTTTGTCGTGTAGGATGGGGTCTGGAGCACAAGATAGTTTGTTATGTCCGACGTGTAATCCTTTATCACTCGGCATTTTTATTTATTTATAAAGTATAGGAATTTATTCCATTGCATAGTTACATTTTTTGCTCGTATCTGCTTTTTTCAGGAAGATTTAATCCTATTGTGTACGTGCTGTACAAAAACCATCTTGGCTTGGTTGACCACCACTGTTTTCCACTTTTGGGAAGAAGTCACGTGACGGAATACAAGCAATACTAGTTTGGTCCATACAAGCTACGCGGAGAAGCACTTTCAAGCCGAAGGGTGGCGAAACATTTGAGACACCGAGGATCAGAGAGGAGCTATTACTAGCTGCCGTGCTACAGTAAGTCGCCAACAGAACATGAACAGATGCGATTAGCGATCAAGTCGCTACAAGCAAATTGGTGTATGTGTAAATAAAGCTGGAGTCACTCACTACTAGCCAAATGCAGTCGGTGACCGAAGCATCGCATCACTCGAGACCGCAGCCGCCATATTCTTTCGAAGAGTTTGTTGTGTTATGTCGTTGTGCGTCAGACAAGCCTACGTAGCACGCAAGGGGCAAAGTTGAGAGGTTGAAAGTAAATAAAGCTCTGTGCTGTGCATGTCAGCCACAGAGACGAGCAAACGATTGGTATGGCGGCATTGTCTAAAATATATCTCTTTAAAATATACAAGTATAACTCGCAATATCAGTACACTGCCCAGCTCTATTTATTTATGTATTTATTTATTTATTTGACAGGGACAGTACAACTAAACATTGCTACTCATAGGTAACCAATGTCAAAGTACATAAGACTTCTAGCCACAGGCTAATTTGCAACCCTTGTCCCTGGTTAGGTTTTTACAGAAAAGTTGAGAAAAGTGAAAAATACATACAAAAAGATTAAGACAAGTACAAAATAAAAATACTTAAAAAATAATTGGCCCCATCTGTCCATACTACACCCAGTTCTAGTGCTCACACTTCTGATTTTCCTTAAGCCACTTTTTCAGTTTTGTGGAGAAAAGTTAATGTCCGACTGTGACTTTAACTCCAGTGGCAAAGAGTTCCACAGATCTGAGGCCTTACTTGAGAATGCAGACTGACCCAGAGTTCTCCGGGACCTTTTCACTCTACAGCTAATTCCTAATTCCTAATGTAAACAGAAGTGAGGCAAGGATGCATACTGTTATCAATCTTTTTCCTGTTGGGGATAGATTGGGTATTGAGGACTGCCCAGAAGAGGAATGGTATCCAATAGACACCTTGGACACATTTGAATGACCTCGACTTTGCTGATGACCTGACACTTCTTTACGGAACACAGCAACAAATTGCAGGAAAAAAACAATTCGGGTATGCCTTGGCATCATTTTACACAAAGGGAAGAGCAAGATCCTTCAAGCAAACAACAACAACAACACAACGTCCATCAGGCCAGAGGCAGAAGCTTTAGTGGAAGTGAAAAGCCGTACCCATCTTGGCAGTGGAGTCAAAAAGCTGGGAGGGAGAGATGCTCATGTGAAGGTTTGAAATGGAAAAACAAGGGCAGCTTTCTACCAGCTGAGGATTGTTTCTTTGTGTCATCAAACACAAAGATCAGGATCTTTAAGTCATGTGAATGAGCATAGAGAAAGTAGAACAGGAATCCCTTTTGGACCGGCTTTGCTCCAAAAAAAAGAAAAAGAAAAAAGTCAATTCATAAGTCATGCAGCTGGAATTTCATGGATTATGTTCAACTGGGTGTTGTCGGCCTAGACCCCAGGATGCTGAGACAGCAGGCAAAGTGCAAGTGGAAACCCTGTTATTAGGGAAAACAATGCAGAAATAGTGTGGCAGCATAGGGAAATATATGCAGATTGATGATTAAAAAGCATCCTGATTACCAATTAGGACAGTTGAGGGCGCTTAGAAAAGAGAAGTGGTGTAGGAAAACAGGATTTAGAAGCAACAATAAGAGCACTGGACAGGAAGTGATACAGAAACTACTACCGTATTTTTCGGACTATAAGGCGCACTTAAAATCCTTTTATTTTCTCAAAACTCGACAGTGTGCCTTACAACCCGATGCGCCTAATGTACGGAATAATTATGGTTGTGCTTACAGACCTCAAAGCTATTTTATTTGGTACATAGTGTAATGATAAGTGTGACATAAGAGATACGTGTAGACTGCAATATGACGCCAGTAAACAACACCAAAAATTTAAATGTTCCATTGAGAATATAGAACATTACACACGGCGCTCAAAAATCGGTCAAAATGTTTGAGTATGACTTTGAAGCCACAACGCTTGATGGATTGTCGGCCCATTACGGCTACCGTAGTCAGATATACAAGTATAACTATGCAATACGCACCTTCACAAACGCCTTGACGGTTGCTATACCAACCTGCTTCGAAGGGTTCAATGCTTGTCGTGGCAGTCTCATGATGATTACTATGGTGCGTCAACAAGGACCGCAAAATGGCACCCATTAGCAGACATATTATATGGCGTTTTGTTTAACAATATTATGTAAAAACAACGTGTCTTACCTTCTGGTACCTGCTGATGTGTATTCGGGATCTGCATAAGTCCTGAAAATGTGCGTGCGTCCGCCACTGTAGTCCATACCGATGCCATAGTCGGTAAGCTTCTTCTTTTTCACAATCTTCTTGTTATAAGTTAAAGTAAAGAACCAATGATTGTCACACACACAAGAGGTGTGGCGAAATTATTCTCTGCATTTGACCCATCACCCTTGATCATCCCCTGGGAGGTGAGAGGAGCAGTGAGCAGCAGCGGTGGCCGTGCCCGGAAATCACTTTTGGTGATTTAACCCCCAATTCCAACCCTTGATGCTGAGTGTCAAGCAGGGAGGTAATGGGTCCTATTTTTATAGTCTTTGGTATGACTCGGCCGGGGTTTGAACTCACAACCTATCGATCTCAGGGCGGACACTGAGTCTTACCCTATGCTGTTGCCATTTCTAATATAAAGTAGTGTAAAGTTCTAACTTATATCTTGCTATGGAAGCACTAAATATACCAGTGTTGTGAGTTTACATAATTCACCCACGGAACTTTAGTTATTAGAGAGTTCCGGTCAGACGTTTTTTCACGGGACACATTTCCGGCGTTGTTGCACTAGTGAGCCACGGATGAGGAGATACTGCTCCGTTATTGATTTAAGTAAAGTCTGAATGTCATTAAAACAGTTAGCTCTATCTTTTGACACTTCTTCCACTTGCACTCAATAAGACCGCCCACAAAACGACGCATCCTGAAGCGACTGTCAGGAAGCGACTTGAAGATGGTCTGTAAAATATAATCTATGCAACATTTTGACCAAAGAACCACCATTACATGTTATGAAGACCACAAGGAAGTGTTGTAAATGTAGAAAAAAATCCTATTACCGTATTTCCTTGACTTGCCGCCGGGTATATATTATCCGCATGCCTCGTATTACCGCCGGGTCAAACTCGTTTTGCAAAATAAGTAGCGCATGCTTAGAATTACCGCCGGGTCAAACTCGTCACGTCACGAGTGACACTTTACCTTTCAAGGCATCATTTTCCAAAATGGAGGAGGCTAATTTCAATCATTTAAAATTGCATAAAGGGAAGAAGATAAGGAGCTATTCAGTAGGATTTAAGGTCCAAGCTATTGAATATGCTAAAAAGAACAGTAAGCAGCTATGTTTTTTTAATATACCGGTAGCTGTGTGTGTCAAATATGAGTCATTAAATGGATCCCGCCTCATGGTGGTAGAGGGCGCTAGTGATCCCAGGGAGCATTTTTGCGACTACTCGGCTGCAGAAGAAGTAACAACAAGCAGCAACAGTTAGCAGCGATCGTTTATTTTTTCCTTTCGCCTGGACTTTTAACATGGGGGATTACATATCTTAAATAAAACAGTTTTCTAAACTGGACTTTCAATCGATGCAGGAGGTAATAATTAAAGGAAGATCTCCATCGAGACAGAGAGACTTTTAAAACTGAAGAAAGATAAGGAAGACTTCTTTTCAACAAGTTATCGATGCTTTTATTCAGAAGGAGCGGCGCATGGACTTCATTTACAAGTAAAGCTAAGACCATAATAGAGTTTTTTTTTATCAAATGTGCTTTTCATGATGGTATCCTTACATCACATTCAATTTTATAAGCGCATGCCTAAATTTACCGCATGCCTTTGGTAAGCGCCGGAGTGAGAAGAGATTTAAAAATAATTAGCGCATGCTTACATTTACGGCATGCCTTTGGTAAGTGCCGCAGTGAGAAGAGGTTTTAAATTAATTACCGCCCCGGCGCTAATTCAAGGAAATACGGTATGACCCCTTTAATGCACCTTATAAGCTTGTGCGCCTTTTGTATGAAAATAGACCTGACTAGACCCGCTCATCCGGTGCGCCCTATGGTCCAGAAAATATGGTAATAAAGTCAATCTGTCATGTGAGATCAGACAATTTACAGGCATATTTTCCTACAAGAAATTGTCAAATTCCAAATAGTTCAAGTACAGATGCATTCAACTCCAGAAGTTCCACTGTTAAAAAGATCCAATGTTGCACAAAACCAAATCACAGAAGAGTCTGCACTATGGACGGCACATTCTCTTTAATCAAAACCTTGCAGTGCACAGTTCACCACATGCTGGTGTTTGACGGAAAATGAAAAATGTTCCCCTCACAAGAATGTCATGTCCAGGTCTCCCCCCCCCCCCCCCCCCCCCGGACCTTTGAGTGAGGAGGTTGCTTCCTTTCTGTTTCCTACTGATCCATATTGCCTCGAGCTGGGAATATTCCTGCGAGAGCTCCACTGACTACTGGCGTGATAAATAAACCACAAATATAACAACAAAAATAAATCATGAACTCACTTCTTTGAAATTTTTCTAAGATCTCTCTTATTTTTAGCACCTATTTAAATGTTACGTTTATGCACACATATAGTATGTCAGCCATCGCCCACATTAGAGTACCCTAGCATGTTGAGTTTTAACAGCTGCAGGCATGTTACCACCCCCACCGTATATTATTGACAGTTCTGTGTGTTTTATTGAGAGATCACAGCCTATTACACAGTACGACCCACACCTGCAGCCCACAAGGTCAGAGGTCAGAGGAGTCTTGTCTTTTTAGATCAATAACTGATTTCCCAGAGGGGGTTTGAGTTCATTCTTCTTACACTTCGTTTTACACTCATGTTTGTGGAAGTGAAGTCATATTGCATTTGTATGAATGTTGTTTGTTGAAATTGGGGTTGTACGGTATACCGGTACTAGTATAGTACCGGTATACCGTACAGTATAGTATAGTACCGCGTCCTGGGCATGACATTAAAGTGCATCCGGCAGTGGAGGCTCCTCTATGGGGTCTTGGGGCACTAGGAGGTTAACCCCTTTACTACTGTTACCCCAGGTGGCCCTTGGCAAAGGCCTAGTACCTGACTGCCCCCTAGCCAGGGATACGATGAAGACCTCAACGGCGGAGCAGGCGGAAGACGGTAGATGTTAGAACCGCCACAACGGCTGCGATGGCGGAAGAAGGCACCCCCACATCCATGTGGGCCCAGTTATGGGGAAATAACAACCCAAGCGGAGGATGATTGCTAACCTTATGGAGCGTCACAACGGCTGGGATGGCGGATGAAGGCTCCAGCAGAAAAGGGTCCCCAGTTGTCTTGGACTCCATGCCACTGGACCCTGACCCGGATCTGTGAAGGATCGTGTGGTGACTGTCTGTGCACCAGTCTCCCCATGTTAAACAAAGTCACTCACAGGCATCCTCCATAAAGGGATACCCCCCTACCAGGAGGATCGTCATACTCGCTTCGAGTGACCGCCGATGATGATGACTAGTATAGTAGTAATGAGGTACTAATGAATCAAAAACGGTACTAAACTCTGTTTGAAGAGTACCGGTTCCCAATATATATATATATATTTTTTTTTTTTACGAAGATTGCTGGTTTTACGAGCAGAGGAGCATGTTCGGCAGTGCACAATCATGGAGTACTTACAAGCAGAGACAGTGTGTAGACAGAAAAGGGAGAACGGACGCATTTTGGCCTAAAAACTAAAGATAAAGGTGAAGTTATAACACTGAAACGCCCTCAGGAAGAGGTGCTTTAAGACATAGCTAGCTAGCTAGCAGCTAACATCAATCCGCAGTCGGCAGTGTTTTACCTACTTCTAAATCACTAATCTTCCCCGACAAATAAAGTAAGTTTCTTACAAGTATCATCCCTGCAGGACGCGGAATAGCTAAACATGCATCACTACACACCGTAGTAGGGTACATTAGCTCACCGGCGTCATCGCTAACAAAAACTAGCGTTTCTGAATGTAAACAAACGCCATGGATGGATCTACACCTGACATCCACTCTAAGGATACCAAGTACAAGAGCGTATCTAGTCGATACTACTATGAGTACATCAATATTTTTTTCCGTTTTGTTTAATTCATATTATGTTTATAAACTCAGTACATTTATCCCTGGACACATGAGGACTTTGAATATGACCAATGTATAATCCTGTAACTACTTGGTATCGAATTAATACCTACATTTGTGGTATCATCCAAAACTAATGTAAAGTATCAAACAACAGAAGAATATGTGATTATTACATTTTAACAGAAGTGTAGATAGAACACGTTGAAACAGAAAATAACCAGGAAATGAACAAGTAGATTAATAATCATTTTTTACAGCTTGTCCCTAATAATTTTGACAAAATAATAGAATTGTAAATGACACAATATATTACTGCATACATCAGCAGACTAAATTAGGAGCTTTTGTTTGTTTACTTACTACTAAAAGACAAGTTGTCTAGTATGTTCACTATTCTATTTAAGGACACATTTGTTGTTAGATTGCAATAAGAAACATATGTTTAATGTACCCTAAGTGTTTTTGTTAAAATAAAGCCTATAATGCCATTTTTGTGGTCCCCTTTATTTAGAAAATTATCTTAAAGTATTGAAATACATTTTGGTACCGGTACCAAAATATTGGTATCGGGACAACCCTAGTTGAAACACAGATTAATCTGCAAATTAAGTTAGTAGGAATTAACTAACACATTCCCTGTGGTAAACAGTGCGTCTGTTTTCTACATATTCATAGTTGCAATCAGTAAATGTAAATATTTTGTATACACAATTTGGGAGAATCAATAAACCCTACTGTGTTTTCCCTCAGTTACTTAGTATTCAGAGAAACAACTACAACTTAAAAGAAACTCCATTTAACATTTACACCAGAAGCCTCCAGTCCACGGTTTGTCAGAAGTATTCCGGACTGGGAAGGAAAACAACAAACTACACCCCTGGGCACCAAGTCATGCATAAACAAGTGTATGATAAATTATGGAGCAATTGTGAATAATTTAACAAAAAAAACCTGAAATAAAGGCGATGATAAAGTGAAATGTACAAATCAGGACCAAGAGTTGTAACACAGCTATACAGTAACTATAGACAGCAACGGACGAGACCAGGGCTACCCAAAGTGTTTCCACTGACGGCCCAAAACTGAGGAATCAAAGGATGCAGAGCCATTTTTTTAGTTTTCACCTTCAAAATCAGTACAATATATAGATTTTGTTCAAAGAACTAAAAAATGCAATTTCGGTAGACAATTTGTGTTATTGCTAAAGAGCCAACGCCGAACTGAAATCCTAACAGTTAGCACACTGGACAGATAGCATCACATAACACAAATAAGAGCAAAATTAGCTTATAAAAACTAACATGTTACCAGTAATATGCTAATATGCTAAGCATATCATGCTTACAGTTTTTCTTAGTGAAATGCACAATATATGACACCGAGGTTTATACTGCTAAATTAGCTTTAGAATAAAGACCAGCATGCTAATGTTAGCATGCTAAAATTAACATGTGTCAGGTACAGCAATATATTATATAATGCTAGACTTCTAACATTAGCAGGCATCCAGTACCAACATTTAACTGAAGTGTACACAATTAGATTTAAAAAAGCTAGCATACTTATGTTAGCATGGTAACAGGTATCATCTGTAAAGTATAAAAAAAAACTTGACGCTGATACGTATATCTGCAAAATTATCAAAAAAAACTACCATGCTAACGAGTGTGCCGCGGGCCGCAAAACATTTAGCTGAGGGCCGCAAATGGCCCCCGGGCTGAACACCCCTGGATTCAACCTTCAATACATTTACAAGTTCATCTGGTAGATTCCTCTTATGTTTACATATGTAAATAGGTTTTTTTTTGTTTTTGTTTTTGTGCAAACAAATAGCTGGTACATGAAAATAAAGTGGTACAAGTCCTGAAGGGACTGGAAACTACCAATGAGTGAATTGTTGAGAACTGACTTATAATGGAACTAAACATTTTTTACAAACTAATGTACCATCAAAAGGATTGTACCAACTTCCATTAAGCGTATACTTATTTTTATTTTTCCCCAAACGTTAACCATCAACAAGTTTAAACAAATAATATTCCATGACAAAGGCACTATAGTGTAGCTTTTCATGTAAATTCCCAGTTGTTATATTCTGTATGTGTGTTTGTATTTTGTGTATGTTGGGTATTTTTATAAACAATAGGGGTCCTAATATAGAAAGATGATTAGGAAGGAATTACAATATTTATTGTTGCTCAACACAAAGTACATTTTATTAATACATTACTGTATTTTCCGGACTATAAGGCGCACTTAAAATCATTTCATTTTCTCAAAACTCGACAGTGCGCCTTATAACCCGGTGCGCCTAATGTACGGAATCATTTTGGTTGTGCTTACCGACCTCGAAGTTACTTCATTTGGTACATGGTGTAATGATAAGTATGACCAGTAGATAGCAGTCACACATAAGAGATACGCGTAGACTGCAATATAACTCAAGTAAACAACACCAAAATGTTATATGTTCCATTGAAAATATAGAACATTACACACGGTTCTCAAAAATCTATCAAAATGTTTTAGTATGACTTAGGCAAGCTATAAAGCCGCACCGCTTGAAGGATTGTACTGTGCTTCAACAAAATTAGTATTATTATGGTGTGTGTATAAGTTAAGACATATTATCTGGCGTTTTGTTTCACAATATTATGCAAAATCAACTTTTCTTAATTTCTGGTATCTGCTGATCTGTATTTGTGATCTGCATAAGTCCTGAAAAACGGCGCATCCTGAAGCGACTGTCAGAAAGCGGCTTGAAGATGGTCTGTAAAACTTAATCTATACAACATTTTGACCAAAAAACCACCATTACATGTTATGTAGACCACAAGGGAGTGTTTTAGATTCAGAAACAAATAAATAATAACATGACTCCTTTAATACGCCCTGTAATCCGGTGCGCCTTTTGTATGAAAATAGACCTGACTAGACCCGCTCATCGGCAGTGCACCTTATAATCCAGTGCACCCATGGTCCGGAAAATACGGTACAGTCATCCCTTGCTAAATACCGCTGCTTCACTACATCGCACATTTTTTAAAACATTTTTATTTCCATTTTATTTATTTTTTTAAGCATATTCTGTCGGCCTACAATACCTGTTAAATTAAGTCTTATTTATGTCTTATATGTTGTACAGTACAGTATTTGTCTTATTTTCTAATATCGATACAGATATATTTACCAGGTGGAACGACGGTTTGCGGGTTGAGGGTGAACATTGCTATAAACAACAATGGAAAATCTTGGCACTACTGTATCTTTGCTGTGGCAATCAAGTTGGCCGTTTTTTTTGCAGAAAGAGAGGCGAGACAGACTACACTCGATGTGACTTAATGCTAACTAGACCAGGGATGTTACTGCAGGGGGGCTCTGTGGGGCAAGGACCTGGCGGAGCTGGGCTCCTCCCTGGGTTCTGGGCTTGGGAGGGCGGGCCACCTCCCACGGCTTCGGGCCGAAAGAGTTTAGATCATGCAAACTGTTTTTTTCTATTCACCACCAATAAAAGAGCTGGACATAACAGAGATTTCTGCTCTAATATCAATCACAAATCAAAATATCGATACTTTTGATACTGTAGTTATTTGAGATCATTAACAGGAACACAGTGCTAACAACTTAACTTGTGATAGAGGCAATGTGTTGATGTTGAACGCTTTTGTTTACATGTTCAGTATTTTCACAGTAACATGTTCATGTAACTAAATTGTGACTTCTTTTTTATAGCAGTTCTGTTACGGTTATACAGGGGAAGAACACGGCACAGACAACAGAGACGTAGTTAGCTATTTATACATATGTTAAATATATATATATATATATATATATATATATATATATATATATATATATATATATATATATATATATATATACGGAAACAATATAATAAACAAGGGAATGGAGTGTGACGAATCCAAAAGTGTATGGTGTGCGACTATGTGTAGGAACTGCTGAGTGTTACCGGGAGTGTTGAGCGAGAGGCGGAAGTCCAAGAGGGGAAAGACAGGCTCGGAGGTCCAGAGAACAAGCAGGAAGTCAGGGGCAATAGAGAGGCGTCGAAGGTCCGTGTCCAGGCGGGAGGTCAAGATCCAAGAAGCAGCCAGAGAACCAGAGGGAATAAGGGGAGACGAGACACACAGCCCGTGACGAGGGAACGGAAGAATTGCTGCTGGATGACGACAAGGAAAACACGAGACAAGTGAACACGGCGGGGGGGAGAAAACACAGAGAGAGCATAGAGCTAGATAGATTAGGCTTACTGTACAGGACAGGTCGCTATGTTCTAGCCCAGGATGCAGGTTTTCACTGGCTTAAGAAGACAGGTCCTCTCATCAGTGACAGGTGTGTTGATTGCTGATTGGTGATTGAATGCAGCTGCTTGTTGCAGCCGGAGTGACGCGCTCTTGGAGCACAGATGAATGTGCACTGGTGTGCGCCCGGGCCGTGACAAGTTCTTATTAATCCATTATTTTTTATGCTTTTAGTGTGTTACTTATTTCCTTTGTTATGGTTTGAAACAATTTATGTGTACTTTGTATGATTTTGTCCCATTTGGCTAAATTGTTATTAACCCCACTACCTCAATATACTTCCGAGTTTGAAAAAATATATAATAAATAATAATACAAATAATAATAATATTGATAATGATAATAATAAATAAATAAATACATAATAATACATAATAATAGTAATGCTATATAATAAATAAATAACTGTATTTGTTATGCTCTGTTATTATTTGAAATACACCTTTTAAAATGTTTGCAGACACATTAAGCATATTTGCACAATCTATTGGTGTCTATTTGGTATCGCAAATATCAGTCTGAATTTTACTTGGTCTTGGATCGAAAAGAAAATCGGTGCCACTGCAAATCATCAATGGACATATGTGGTCTTTTACAGTAGGTTGTCCCAGTTAGGATGAGTCAAGATTGCTAAAACTTTTACAAAACTGACTTTAGTAATTGACTAGTTGTAAAATACTGAATAAAATGCCGTGCTGCCTTTATTTCCACTCAAACATTTCACTCTACGACATGCAAATTTACAAGTGAATCAATTGTTGTGTATTCTGGGTAAAATCGTCTTAAACATTCCACCGACGTCATCAGTCACTTGTCAACAAAGCACAAGCTAGGTGAGTAATTTTACTGCAAAGTTAACATGAGTGGCAGGTCTTTTAAACAAAAGTGGAGTGGCAAAGCGCAAAGAAAAGGAAACGAGAGCAAGGAAAAGCCAAATAACAAAAAACTAGAGATATATGTTATTTGTCCTCCTGCAGATGAACCCGACGTTGTTGGCAGAGATTCAAGGACCAGATACCACAACACAAGTCTGGGGCAGACCTGGCAAAAATGCTCCTTGTCAACCACCCAGCAGTAACTTCTCTATCCAGTGAGGTTTGCACCAGCCTTTTATTTTTGACTCTTCCCTTCACTGTTGCAGCCTCTAGGTGCTCATTCTCCAAATTAAAGCTAATTAAAAACCACTTGAGGAGCCCAGTGGGACAGGAGAGACTTTGTGGACTTGCCATGTTGTCCACAGAGAATGAGCATGGACATACAGAGGATCGTGGGCGAGTTCGCGCAGCGCAAGGCTTGTCGCCTGCTCTTCAAATAGTGCTGAGTATGAATATAGTACTTCATATTGAAATTGTGTTTGTACGTGAACATGTCCCAGTTTTACTAAACTTCATAGCTATCGATAAAGTCCGGGGGTTCACCAAGTACCACCTAAGAAAAGAAACATTGGCTTACCAAGTACCACCATAATAACTAACATTACAACACAGTAGCATAGTAGGCCTAAGTATTCATTAAAGACACAGCAGAGGTTTTATTTAACAAGTATTATGTTTTGGCCACTGTGACATTACACACAACTTGAATAGTAACAGTGTTTGACTATAGGAACTTTCAACAAGTGATTTGTTGGTGTACTACTAGATGGAGCCCTATCACAGTTTGAGAATCACCAGTATGGGCTACTGGCCTATTGCTCTATCAATAGTACCGTAGTTAAAGGCTTACTGAAATGCGATTTTCTTATTCAAACGGGGATAGCAGGTCTATTCTATGTGTCATACTTGATCGTTTCGCGATATTGCCATATTTTTGCTGAAAGGATTTAGTAGAGAACATCGACGATAAAGTTCGCAACTTTTGGTCGCTGATACAAAAGCCTTGCCTGTACCGGAAGTAGCAGACGATATGAGCGTGACGTCACAGGTTGTGGAGCTCCTCACATCTGCACATTGTTTACAATCATGGCCACCAGCAGCGAGAGCCATTCGGACCGAGAAAGCAACAATTTCCCCATTAATTTGAGCGAGGACGAAAGATTTGTGGATGAGGAAAGTGAGAGTGAAGGACTAGAGGGCAGTGGGAGCGATTCAGATAGGGAAGATGCTGTGAGAGGCGGGTGGGACCTGATATTCAGCTGGGAATGACTAAAACAGTAAATAAACACAAGACATGTATATACTCTATTAGCCACAACACAACCAGGCTTATATTTAATATGCCACAAATTAATCCCGCATAACAAACACCTCCCCCCTCCTGTCCATATAACCCGCCAATACAACTCAAACACCTGCACAACACACTCAATCCCACAGCCCAAAGTACCGTTCACCTCCCCAAAGTTCATACAGCACGTATATTTCCACAAAGTCCCCAAAGTTACGTATGTGACATGCACATAGCGGCACGCAAGTACGGGCAAGCGATCAAATGTTTGGAAGCCGCAGCTGCGTACTCACGGTACCGCGTCTGCGTATCCAACTCAAAGTCCTCCTGGTAAGAGTCTCTGTTGTCCCAGTTCTCCACAGGCCAATGGTAAAGCTTGACTGTCATCTTCGGGGAATGTAAACAATGAAACACCGGCTGTGTTTGTGTTGCTGCAGTCGGCCGCAATACACCGCTTCCCACCTACAGCTTTCCTCTTTGCTGTCTCCATTGTTCATTGAACAAATTGCAAAAGATTCACCAACACAGATGTCCAGAATACTGTGGAATTTTGCGATGAAAACAGACAACTTAATAGCTGGCCACTATGCTGTCCCAAAATGTCCTCTACAATCCGTGACGTCACGCGCAGGCGTCATCATACCGAAACGTTTTCAGCAGGATATTTTGAGCGAAATTTAAAATTGCACTTTAGTATTGGCATGTGTTGCAATGTTAAGAGTTCATCATTGATATATAAACTATCAGACTGCGTGGTCGGTAGTAGTGGCTTTCAGTAGGCCTTTAAAGCAGGTGTCACTAGATGTGGTCGCTATCCGCGGTGCTGAACCTGTATGGAAAATGTATGTTGTAAAGCAGGGGTGCCCACACTTTTAAAGCAGCCGAGCTACTTTTTAAATGACCAAGTCGAGGTGATCTACCTCAAAAACACATACTGTATATATATATATATATATATATATATATATATATATATATATATATATATATATATTTTAATATTTATTTATTTAGCCGTTTTTGTTCACATGTTAAGGGTGTACAAAATACATGCATGTTCAACACATATAGATTCCTTTCTTTCAAGAAGACAAGAATATAAGTTGGTGTATTACCTGATTCTGATGACTTGCATTGATTGAAATCAGACAGTAGTGATGATAACGTCCACATTTCCAAATAGAGGAGAAAAAAAAGTTCTTCTTTCTTTCCAATAACACATGAAAGTGGTTGGTTTTTGGCAACTTATTTGTCCAGCTTCCATACTCTTTTTTTATACACTTTACAAGAAATACATTGACGGCAAACTCCGTAGCTTGCTAGCTTGTTTGCGCTGGCTTTCGGAGACTCTTATTTTGTTAGCGCAGGCAGGATGGAGCAGCACTTTTATTGTGAAGACAGGAACTGTGCGGTTAGTCTTTAGGCTTTTGACGGGAGGTACGGTTGAAATAAAAGGTGTTTCTCCCCTTCCTGTCGGTCATTCTTTCTTAATAATGATCTGGCAGCAGCCAGCATTATCTCACAAGACTCTTGGGGGCTGTGAATGTCAGTCAAGTGACGAAAGTGACGTCTTGGTGAAGAGTGATGATCACAAAATTTTAGATCTAATTTTTTTAATGCCTGGCACCCTCCACGATTAACCGGTAGCTCGCAATCGATGTAATAGGCACCCCTGCTGTAAAGTGATGTTATGATTAGATTTAATATTTGGCTTTAAAGAGCCCGGTCATTTGTCCCACCCCCAGCCTCTTATTTGTTCTCCTAGTGAACAAGACTTTGATCAGCTCTTGTCTGGGCAATGTGAAGTGAGACGAAACTTGTCAAGATGCACTTCATCTTCGACGTCAATAACACAGCCTTGATGTGATGGATGTGGAATGACAACGCATTGCTAGCATCACAGCTAATGATCGTAGCTGCGACTGTTCACCAAATTTTAGCAAAACAACTTACAGCCGTGGTTTCAGCACATCTAAGCCCAGTTCTAACTTAGAGGAATCGCGACAAAGAATTTATTCGCCGTGGCTGTGTTGTAGTGGCCGGGTGACAACCATAGCAATGACTCTTGAATGATCCTCCGTGAGTACTATAATCTACAGTAGAACACACTGAAGGCCACTATATTGGGTGAAACAAGTGTAAATGTGACTATATGGGTGTTATTTCATGTTAAGAGGACTCAAATCATGTTAAAAAAAATACATATTTAGAAGGTAGTACATAGTTTTTAATGCTCTAACATACAGGTGTCAAACTTAAGGCCCGGGGGCCAGATGTCGCCCACCACTTCATTCAGCATGGCCCCCACCAAAGGCAAGAGATAATGTGTGTCAATAAAATACTTTTTGGGTAAATGTAGTTGTTCTTTTAATTTTGACAGGATCAAAAATACTGCATTTTAGAGGTAGAAATCTCAGGATAACGATTCAATTCAGAATCAATTCCCCATTCAACGCGATTCTCGTCATATATTATTTGGTATGAAAATTATCATAAAACTTTTTCAAAACTGTAACCTTACAAAAGCTTCTCTTGGCTGCGGACATACAACTTATACACGCAGTTGTGACCTAAATCATGTCTTTTGTAAAATTAAATTTTCAGATTTTATTAACAAAAATTACAGAATGTTAATCAACCTACTCAAAGAAAATCAAGCAACCTCAACTCCAACCCAATCCCAGCTTTAAAATATATAGGATATAAAATTACAAAGCACTTTTTAAATACAATACTAAAAAAAGGAAAACCAAATATTTATAAAAGCAACATAGTACCAATAATAATAACAATATCAAATCCAAAAATGTATCTTTAAAAAGTTAATTTGCCCTCCCCCCAAAAAAAATATAAAAAATATGCTCTATTTAGAATATAAATGAATAACAATCGAGATTTGGATGTGAATCGATTTTTTTTTTGGCACTCCTACTGTTAGGATTTAATCAAGGAGATGATCCCAGGATGCAGAAACTGGAGGCAAGGCTGATTTACAATATGTTTAACAATTTAATACGAGTCCAAAAAGTGTAACAAAAGGAGATGGGGCAAAAAATGCACACCATGAATATATATAAACAAAAGCAGGTCCTTCAGTGGTCGGCAGGGGGAAAAGGCCAGGGCGCACTGAGCTCTACAAAAAGTTCCAACAAGATCCTCTTCACCTCAGGAAGGCTAGAAGGCAAATAAAAAGAGGTGAGGAATTTAGATAACAAGAAAAGACAACATACCAGGCAGGACGACTTGAATCATGCGTATGCACGTGGAAGGTGCAGGAAACAATAATCGGCAGGGACCAGCTGTCGGTGACGAGCTTATATACTACTGGGTGGAGATTAGTTGCAGGTGTGTCTCGCTGGGGACTAATTGACTGAAGAAAGAAAACAGACAACAAAAAAGAGAAGGCAGGGAAATGACAAAATGCAACACCTACTACGTATCTTCTAAACTTTAATATTATCAGTGAATGCTACACTATTTTTTGGGGGTTATCAAAAATACAAAACCCAAAACCAGTGAAGTTGGCACGTTGTGTAATTTGTAAATAAAATCAGAATACAATGATTTGCAAATCCTTTTCAACTTATATTCAATTGAATAGACAGCAAAGACAAGATATTTAATGTTTTAACTGAGAAACTTTTTTTTTTTGCAAATAATCATTATCTTAGAATTTAATGGCAGCAACACATTGCAAAAAAGTTAGCATAGGGGCATTTTTACCACTGTGTTACATGGCCTTTCCTTTTAACAACACTCAGTAAACGTTTGGGAACTGAGGAGACCAATTATTGAAGCTTTTTTTCAGGTGGAATTCTTTCCCATTCTTGCTTGATGTACAGCTTAAGTTGTTCAACAGTCCGGGGGTCTCCGTTGTGGTATTTTACGCTTCATATTGCGCCACACATTTTCAATGGGAGACAGGTCTGGACTACAGGCAGGCCAGTCTAGTACCCGCACTCTTTTACTATGAAGCCACACTGTTGTGACACGTGGCTTGGCATTGTCTTGCTGTAATAAGCAGGGGCGTCCATGATAACGTTGCTTGGATGGCAACATATGTTGCTCCAAAACCTGTATGCACCTTTCAGCATTAATGGTGCCTTTACAGATGTGTAAGTTACCCATGCCTTGGGCACTAATACACCCCCATACCATCACAGATGCTGGCTTTTCAACTTTGCGCCGAGAACAATCCGGATGGTTCTTTTCCTCTTTGGTACAGAGGACACCACATTCACAGCTTCCAAAAACAATTTGAAATGTGGACTCGTCAGACCACAGAACACTTTTCCACTTTGCATCAGTCCATCTTAGATGAGCTCAGGCCCAGCGAAGCCGGCAGCCTTTCTGGGTGTTGTTGATAAATGGCTTTTGCTTTGCATAGTAGAGTTTTAACTTGCACTTACAGATGTACCGACAAACTGTAGTTACTGAAAGTGGTTTTCTGAAGTGTTCCTGAGCCCATGTGGTGATATCCTTTACACACTGATGTCCCTTTTTGATGCAATATCGCCTGAGGGATAGAAGGTCCGTAATATCATTGCTTACGTGCAGTGATTTCTCCAGATTCTCTGAACCTTTTGATGATATTATGGACCGTAGATGGTGAAATCTTTAAATTCCTTGCAATAGCTCGTTGAGAAATGTTGTTCTAAAACTGTTGGACAATTTGGCAAATTGGAATATGAATGTCTTGAAACTTTCAGGGAATATCAGAAACGGAATAAGTGATAAGGTTTTGGGGTGAAATGATAAAATATAATTTTACAATTGAGAAATAAGGCCTGACAAGAGATATGTGCTTTTTTAGGTTATTGATATAAGAGTTGAGTAAATTCCTTATTCATCATTGGTTAGGATTGTGGTATTTAAACCGCTGAAATGCCAAGCTATGTTAGTTTACATCGATTTAGTAAAGCTGCAGATGTCTGAGGCATTTTGATGTGACATGTTTCCTCTGTTTATTGACATCATCTTCTATGATCCATACAGCTCATTTATTCAAACTGATGAAACGTCTACCAGCCATTTTTTTTTTCATTTGTAAGCAACTTTTTCTCCGCGTGCATTCAAATGGCTGTTTTTTTTTGTTTTTTTTGAGCAAATGAACGCAGTCAGCAGAATTGCACTTGAGGCAAATGACAAATTGACAAGCAAAGCAAGGGAGACATGTGACATTTGTTTCAGTCAAGAAGCGTGTAGATATGACAGTTAAAGTATATAAAGTTTGCAGAAAAAAGTGTTAATTGAGTGAAATGTGCGGGTTTTGAAAGGGATACTTTTTAGGGATGCTCATTCCTCCGAGCAGTGTTGGGGAAATTACTTAAAAAAAATAATTTGTTATAGTTACTAGGGTTGTTTGGTATACTGATACTAATAAAGTACCGCAGTACAAATTTATTGAAATCGGTACTATACTGCCTTTGAAAAATACCGATACCGTTCTTTCATCTAAGTGCCGCTGTGTGGCGGTGACTACAGAGCCGAGGCGCATGATGTTGAGTGTGTCAAAACGCACACACAAAGTGCATACAAACAATAACATCTCGGTGGAGAAGAATGGCAAAAAACGACAATTCTACTGTTTAATAAAGAGGGTAAGTAAAATGCAATATGGAAGTATTTGGGCTTCAAAACTAACAATAAAGGTGACACTTTAAACGAGGAAGCGCCGCAGTTCAAGTGATGCTTTAAAACACGCCTCGCCAAATGTGGCGATTAGTATTACCACCTTTGTTGCAAACTTAGGTAAACATTTAAATAATGAACATTCAGATCTGCACAAAGAGTTTAAAGACTGACAGGTAATAATGTAGTTGTTACACCTGTCCTGCTGTTCTGCTCCGGTGCATACTGTAGTAGAGACGTTCCTTTTAGGGTCGATGTTTTCATCTTGGGTAACATCGTTGACTTTACCCCGCAATGGGCCTGCTATGATCCGCTTTTGATGAGCTTCAAGCATACCTGTGAAGTGAAAACCATTTCAGGTGACTACTTCCTGACGTTCATCGAGAAAATGCCAAGAGTGTGCAAAGCAGTAATCAGAGCAAAGGGTGGCTATTTTGAAAAAACTAGAATATAAAACATGTTTTCAGTTATTTCACCTTTTATTGTCAAGCACTTAACTGCACATGTGTTCTTTCATAGTTCTGATGCCTTCAGTGACAATCTACAATGTAATTAGTCATGAAAATAAAGAAAACGTATTGAATTGGCCAAACTTTAGGCCTGTACTGTATATATGTATATATATATATATATATATATATATATATATATATATATATATATATATATATATATATATATATATTTATATATATATATATTAATTATATATATACCGTATATATATATATATATATATATATATATATATATATATATATATATATATATATATATATATATATATATATATATATATATAAAATTAATAATAATAAGGTAATATTTACTGTATATTTGTCATTTTAAGCATTACTGTAACTTATTTCCTGGGCACATTAATTTCACAGAGTGCACAACATAACATAAATAGCTTGTTTTCTGTTTGCTACCACTACTGGCAGAGTTTGTGAGAGCCTTAGTGTTACGATCCGCTGCCCGGATCATAGTTTGTTTATGTTTGAGTCACGTGTTTTCAGCACCTTGATTTTGTTTGTTTTCAGTTGCCATGTCAACCGATTACATGCACCTGCCTCTGGTTAGTGTTCGGGACGCGCACCTGTTGCCCGGGCGCTAATCAGAGGGCTATTTAGTCTTTGGCCTGGCCTCACTCGGTCTGGCTTCCTAGTTTGTTCCCATACAACAGATAACGACAACTTTGATTCCCGCTAGCTTTTCACGCTATGCCATTTTGCCTGCTAGCTCCCACGCTAGTCCTTTTGTTTTTGCCTTTTGCTATTTGCACGTCTTTTGTTCGTTCCCCGTACGATTTATATTTTCAATAAATTATTTTCCTACCTGCAAGCTGTGTCCGAAGCCGTCTGCATCCTTGGGAGAACCACACCCGCATCACTATGCGACCACGTCGTTACACTTAGAGCATTATCAAGCAGCACTATTGCTGAAAGTTTCATATAAGAACATAATACAGTGACTTACAATGTCTGCTCTCACTGTGATGCTAACCGGCGGGATGGTTGTATCTTTCAGCACTTGTGCGCCTTTTTAACTGCTAAAATGTATAATAATCCCCACTCCTCAGATATGAAATGTTCCCAAGCGATGTTAAGCTGGCCGTACGCTGCGTCGTATTTGTTAAGACACATGTAGTATTGGTATTATGCGGGTTTTCAAAGTTGACCAACTTCTCGGCTTGTTGCCACAACCTTCTACCATGCAGGGGAGATGCATGATTTATTTCCTAGTATTACCTTTTAATAACTCAAAGGCCATACAGCAGCAGCCAAAGGAGATTAAGCTGCGTCTTTTCTATTTTGTGGCAGATCGCAACCAACGCTCAAGCTAGCTAGTAGCTGGCATGAGCATGTGAAGTGAAGTGTGAAGTGAATTACATTTATATAGCGCTTTTTCTCAAGTGACTCAAAGCGCTTTACATTGTGAAACCCAATATCTAATTTACATTTAAAGCAGTGTGGGTGGCACTGGGAGCAGGTGGGTAAAGTGTCTTGCCCAAGGACACAACGGCAGTGACTAGGATGGCGGAAGCGGGGATCGAACCTGCAACCCTCAAGTTGCTGGCACGGCCGCTCTACCAACCGAGCTATACCTGCATGTCACTTGGAAATATTGAAACCGCACTTTCCGAAGAAGACAAAAACTATTGTCGTAAAACAATGAAAATAAAATCACAATTTAATCCATTTTGCCACTGATTTGTCCATCTCTTTGAGCTGCTCTCATGCAGAAAAATGACTCCCTCGTCTGAAAATACTTCAAATGATAATTACACGTTGTCATCATTCCCCTTGTTTGCAAGTGAGTGGTGTAATTACGTGGACGGCCTCCGACTGCGTAACACCTAATCAGCTGAAACAGACCATGAAAAATACTCAAAGGATTGAAGTTTTAGTGCAGTTGCTAAGTGTTCGCTGAAATGCTGTCAAAACCTTGCAGCTGTGCAGACACACCAGATTACACACGCCCTCTATAACTGTAAAAATAACACCTGAAGAAATGACACCTGTGCCTGTGCTTTATGTTTCCAACACTACATTTATTTGGACTTGTCCTTCAGAAAATGTGCATTATCATTTTTGTGTGTGAACAAATTGGACTTTTGTCCTAGGTAGCTGGCCTTGGTTAATCATGTTGATTCAGTTTGAACCAGTTCCATCTTAAGGTACAGTAGGCCTGGATTACTTTTTGCTTAGGATAGTCTGACAAAAACTAAATTCAAATAAAATGTATTTTGCATTGTTAAATGCTATCAGATTTGATCAAAAGATTCAAGAGTTTTGAATTGTGACATTCATCAACAAACTGAATGCATTGACTGGCTCATTAACGTGAACGATGGGATAAGGACGTTGCAATAAATTATTTCCCTAAGAAAGAGACGGAACTTCGGAGGCAGTGTGCAGGTAAGACAGGTATTTATTTTTGATAAATCAGGCAAAATACACAAAATACGGAAAAGCGTGCCGATTGCACGGGAAGCTAAGGAAATAGCTAACAGGAAAACTTAGCATTGAACCAGGAATCAAAGAGTAGACCAACGTAACTTGTTGCATGAGCAAACAAGACAGCCAGACTGAGGAATGAATAGCTCTCTGATTAGTGCCCGGGAGCAGGTGAGCACCCCGAACATTAATCAGAGTCAAGTGAAAATAATCAGCACCCATGGAAACCAAGGGGTGCTGAAACAGAACAAAGGGAGTCTTTAACTAAACAAAACATGATCCGGGCAACGGATCATTACACTATCCTTAAATCTCAGTAAAACTAAAATAAAGCTATTCGGTAACAGTAGAAGGGAAAGTCAAACACAAATACAAATAGACGGGAAAAAAATTGAAAAAGTAAATGAAACCAAATGTCTAGGTATAGTGATTTATGATAAAATGAACTGGAAATCTCATATAGAAAATATACAACATAAAGTGGAAAGAAACACGTCAATAACGAATAAAAGACCTGATCAGTGGCCAGGTGACCCTTCCGAAGAAGACTGCAGATGACAGTCGAAACATGTCAGGAAAAGATTTCATCTAATATACCAAAAATATGGTCTGATTACAAGAAAATATGAAAATAAAATAAATCAGAGAGCTATTTATACCTGGCAGTCTTGCTTGCTACATGCAACAGTTGGTGTAGCTTTACGCAACACTTTAGATTTTGTATTTCTTGCTTCCCATGCTAAAGACTTCCTGCATGGCCATGCTAAGCAAAAGCTAGCCTGGAGCATCTTGCATGTTACTAGCGGTATGCTGATTTGATTTTTGTCTATTCCCTTTTGAGAATAAATCAGCGTCTTACATGCACGCTGCTTCTTGATGTCCTTCTGCATCTTGGGGAAACAACTACCGCAAACATGCGACCCAAACGTAACAAATTCCTAGCAAGGAGTCTTCGCTTAGGAGTGATTCCAGAACCTTTTCAGAGAACTCTGAGCATGGAATGGACAGACACTCCTATCTTAGTGAGGAGGTGTGGTTGACCCCGTTGTTAGGTATGAGTCATCATTTCTAAAAGCTGTGACTGGTTGATCCTAGAACAGGGCTAAATTGAAGAGGGCCACAGTTTCAAGAGCCCAAGGTCTAAGGGGCCGGACATCAACATTTGTTACTTTCGAAAGTGCCTCCGCAGGTTATATTATTTTGAGACTGTGTTTAGTTATTTACAAAGTAACCACATCAGCTTTCACACTGCACTGTCAATAAATTAATTATTCTGCCCTCACTACTTGTTCCCAGTGTGTGCAGCTCGACAGATAGTTAACATATGTAGTTGACGACTGATGTTCCTTCTTTTAAATTATTTTTCTTCCTCAGTTTTTTTCTTTATACATCCTCCTTTATTTACATTTGTAAGACTGAAAATATAAACATTACAAACATATAACGTCTATTGTGTACATAATAAAATAGGTTTAGTGTTAATGCATGTAGCAAACATTTCACACATTTGGTTTAACACAATTAAACCTGAGGTGTGGCGTTATCGCTCCCTGCTGGTCGAATTCAGCGCTACATGTATTTAACCAGTTTTGATCGCTAGAGTTAAAGAGCCAAAAACAACATGACCATGAATACAAGAGACGTCAATTTACATACATTCATACTTTGCTGTGCAGTCGCTGTTAAAGTCAGATTTTCGCGATTTATTTTGATTTTTTTCAGGGTCGAGAGTGCCATCTTCTACTCACCCACTGCTGCTTAATTGTGACACATGCTTTGCTGTTGCCCCCTGCTGGGTGGCAGTAGTACTGCATACATGAGCCACGCTAGTTTGAATGGTTTCATCAAGCCTATTTGGGTGACATTTGACGGGCCAATCTAAAAGCTTTCTGGCCCGCGGGCCGCCAGTTGTCCGAGAAGCTAGATAAAAATATACTTTTGGTGGTAGTGGGCAAAGGATGGATCCTCAAATTTGTATCAACTTAATCATAGAATCTACGACTGTCAAGACGTGGACTATGGTGTGTTTGTTTTCCCGAGATGCAAGTAAAGCTGGATGTGGCATGGCGTAAAGGTAAAGACATTATTTATTTTACACTAACAAAGGAACAAAACGTGCGCTCAAGGCGGAAGTATAAACTTGACTAATGAAACAAAAAGACTTGCAAGTGGGCAAAAAACTATGGACATGAACAAAAGTCGCTAACTGTGGCATGAATAGAAAAAACGTACTTGACATGGCATGAAGTGCACAGAGGTAAACAGTGAATGTCGCCAGGCCGACCAACAGAAAAAGACAGGCTTTAAGTAACAGTGACATGATTGGTGACAGGTGTGTGAGTCCAAACGTGGAACAGGTGAAACTAATGGGTAACCATGGAAACAAAACAAGGAAGTGAAAAGGCAGGAACTAAAAAGAGTCCAAAACCCAAACAGAATATAACTTAAACAAAACATGATCCAGACATGACAGAGCCCCTCCCTTAAGGACAGATACTAGATGTCCAAAAAAACAAAAAACAAAGCAGTATCAAGAGTCATGGAAGGGCGGGAGGGGGACATGGCGGTGGGTCGCCAGACCAAGTGTCCCCGAATCCACCGAGGCAAAGACAGGTGGCGGCGACACGTAGAGCGCCGCTATACCTGACAAGGTGGGCGACCTTGGCGTGGCGGACGACCAGATAGCAGCCACATCCATGGCCGACAAGGAAGTGGGCACGTCGTCGTCGTGACAGGCGTCGATGCAGCAGACAATGTCGAAGCAGGCGTGGATGCAGACGACGAAGCAGTCGCGGGTGCAGGAGACGAAGCAGGCGGCGAAGCTTGGCGTGGCGGGTCTTGGCATGGCGGGTCTTGGTCTTGGCATGGAGGGTCTTGGTCTTGGCATGGAGGGTCTTGGTCTTGGCTTGGGTCTTGGCTTGGGTCTTGGGTCTTGGCTTTTGGCGTCGTAGGGCTGCGACTGGCGGAACTTGGCGTTGTGGAGTTGCG
Source organism: Nerophis lumbriciformis (assembly GCF_033978685.3). NCBI lineage: Eukaryota > Metazoa > Chordata > Actinopteri > Syngnathiformes > Syngnathidae > Nerophis > Nerophis lumbriciformis. The sequence continues at coordinate 47,161,062 of NC_084559.2, forward strand.
ACTGGCGGCACTTGGCGTCGTGGAGCTGCGACTGGCGGCACTTGGCGTCGTGGAGCTGCGACTGGCGGCACTTGGCGTCGTGGAGCTGCGACTGGTGGCACTTGGCGTGGAGCTGTGACTGGCGGCACTTGGCGTGGAGCTGCGACTGGCGGCACTTGGCGTGGAGCTGCGACTGGCGGCACTTGGCATGGAGCTGCTACTGGAGGAACTTAGCGTGGTGAAGCTTGACGTGCTGCTAGGCATGTTGTTAGCCTTGGAGCAGGGCGTGGAGCTAGCCGTGGCATAGGTGCTAGCCTTGGTGCAGGTCGTGGTGCTAGCCTTGGAGCAGCAACAGGTGCTAGCCGTGTTGCAGCTAGCCGTGGTGCAGGTGGAGGTGGCCTAGCTAGGGGTTGCGACTTGGCAGACCGAAAGACCGGTGGTGGTAGCCGGACCGGAGGTTGCGGCTTAGCAGGCCGAAAGACAGGTGGTGGCGGCCGTGCTAGAGGCTGTGGCTTGGCAGGCCGAAGAACTGGAGGTGTCGGTTGTGCTAGAGGCTGTGGCTTGGAGTGACGATGCTGAGCCACCCCACCTGAACAATTCCCAGCCCTAGCCCCCCCCTCAAGGAGCGGATACCAGACGCGCTCCCCGCGGTCTGGAACTGTTTTTTGGGGTGGGTGGAGGGAGGTCAGGAGGGGGGCAGAATCCTCCCCTTTAAATTGTCCAAAATGTTTTTTATTTTTACCCACCTGAGTTTTAGTGGGTAAAAAAAAAAGAAAAATATTGTGGCGTGGCCGTGGCATGAAAACTTTGGCATGGCTTGGTTTGACCAGAAAAATAATTTGGAAAAAAAATCTCCAGGTCTGTGGCGTCCTCCTTGAGCTGCCAGGCTGGCTGTCGTCCATTTCCGCCCAGAGGGGGAGGAGCTTACGGGAGTGACGTGTACTGTCCACTCGCGAAAGCATTCCCTGACGTCCTTTGTCTGGAGCGGCGCTCCCTGGGAGAATAGCGCAGTGTCTCGGCCTCCATGGCGCGCAGCACCTCCCAAGAAGCCTAATCTAACTCGTCCAACTCGTCCAACTTTCTCGCAGAAAAACGTCTTTGCTGGTGACATCTGTCAAGACTTGGACTAAGTTGTGTTTGTTTTCCCGAGATGCAAGTAAAGCTGGATGTGGCATGGCGTGAAGGTAAAGACATTATTTATTTTACACTAACAAAGGAACAAAAAGCGCGCTCAAGGCGGAAGTACAAACTTGACTAATGATACAAAAAGACTTGCATGTGGGCAAAAATCTATGGACATGAACAAAAGTCGCTAACTGTGGCATGAATAAAAAAAACTTACTTGACAAGGCATGAAGTGCGCAGAGGTAAACAGAGTGAATGTCACCAGGCCGACCAACAGAAAAAGACAGGCTTTAAATAACAGTGACATGATTGGTGACAGGTGTGTGAGTCCAAACGTGGAACAGGTGAATCTAATGGGTAACCATGGAAACAAGACAAGGAAGTGAAAAGGCAGGAACTAAAAAGAGTCCAAAACCCAAACAGAACATAACTTAAACAAAACATGATCCAGACATGACAACGACTCTGTAATGGTAAATCATATTTCACATAGAAGAACATATCTGTTAAATGAATAGTAAGTTATACTTTAAGATTAGCCCACAAAACTTGGGCCCATTAACATAGTGACAGTTATATTTAATTTCTCATTTTTATTGGTGATTTTTGCACTTTCAACATTTCAACTCAATTTGGTATTCACAAGGGTAAAATGTCTCAGCTTTCTTCAAAGTCTGTGATTTCTGAGCAGCCTGTAAGAAGCAGTGTTGATTGGTTCGGCTGGTAATGCATTGTGGTGATGGGTTGGAGGAGTCAGAGCATCTCTAATGAGATCAACCACAAACGTGATTCCTCCCCTATCCAATCTATAAAGTGTAATTAATCCACTGCCATTTTTTGTTCTCTGTTTAGGGAACTTCTAAGCCTCGTTCCTGCTCTTAGGAGTTCTCCTATGAGTTAGGATATTTTGAGAATATACTTTATCTTTGCTGGGATCTACTCTTTACTTTTAGGGGAAATTCTAAGAAAACATCATGATTCTAAGAATTTTCTTAGAATTTAGCCACTATTGGAGCAACTATCCATCCATCCATCCATTTTCTACCACTTGTCCCTTTTGGGGTCGTGGGGGGTGCTGGAGCCTATCTCAGCTGCATTTGGGCGGAAGGCGGCGTACACCCTGGACAAGTCGCCACCCCATCGCAGGGCCAACACAGATAGACAGACAACATTCACACTCACATTCACAGACTAGGGCCAATTTAGTGTTGCCAGTCAACCTATCCCCAGGTGCATGTCTTTGGAGGTGGGAGGAAGCGGGAGTACCCGGAGGGAACCCATGCAGTCACCGGGAGAACATGTAAACTCCACACAGAAAGATCCCGAGCCCGGACCTTTAGGAATATGGCCCCTGATAGGTAAGTCTGAAAGAGATGATACAGTTTTATCTGCTCACAGATGCTACCTGGTGGTTGTTTAAGCACATTGCAGCTAGTCCTGGGTAAATTAACCAACCCAACTCCTCAGTCCCACACAGGATTCTCACAGAAATGATGCAAACATTCACTCAGGCCCACCGTGGGTTGAGATATTTGCACGTCTCTCGGCAGCCATATTTAACTACACGTAATTCACAACAGAGCCTCACTTGTCATGATAAAAAAAAAAAAAAAAAAAAAAATATATATATATATATATATATATATATATATATATATATATATATATATATATATATATATATAATCACATAAAATACATACAGTATACCTGTTTCCATTAAACTGTTATAAATGCATTTTTATGTATGATTACAATCATTTTATTACATTTGCACTTTTCCTAATCATGTACAGGGCAGAATGTATAGACTTGGCGGCTCCTTAGTGTACTTATTGTGTGTACTCCACTGCGTCAGTGTACGCGGGACAAATACACGGTATAAACCAGACCAGGCAGTGGTGAGTATTTCCTCCTCTTTTTGTCATAATATTTACTTTGAACATGCATACAGTTACAACATGGTACAGCACATATTTATTTACAGTTCAACATTTCTACATGTCTGAAAAAGAGTAAAAAGAAGCCGAGGTTATTCCATTTTACCTTCCGTTTCAGAGCAATTGCTAACCCATTTGTTCACTTCTTGTACTCAATCTGTATTACACAGTACAGGCCAAAAGTTTGGACACACCTTCTCATTTCTATGCGTTTTCTTTATTTTCATGACTATTTACATTGTAGATTGTCACTGAAGGCATCAAAACTATGACACCTTTTAAGTGAAAACCCTTTCAGGTGACTACCTCTTGAGGGTCATCGAGAGAATGCCAAGAGTGTGCAAACATGTAATCAGAGCAAAGGGTGACTATTTTAAAGAAACTACAATATACAACATGTTTTCAGTTATTTCACCTTTTTTTGTTAAGTACATAACTCCACATGTGTTCATTCATAGTTTTGATGCCTTCAGTGACAATCTACAATGTAAATAGTCATGAAAATAAAGAAAACTAATTGAATGAGAAGGTGTGTCCAAACTTGTGGCCTGTACTGCATATATTCTTGAAAATGATGAATTGAACGGGACAAGCGGTAGAAAATGGATGGATGGATGGATTCAGTAACTGAATAAACAAGAATTGTGATTCAAACTAAAATAGAACCATTTTAAAACAAGTTAAAAAAAACTCTTCTTACGATGCCATTTGTGTTGTATATATTATGTTATCTGGATTTTTTGTAGTAAAACAATTCATGGTAAAGTAATTTTCTCAGTGCTAAATAACAACATTTTACATAAATGAAACACATATATGCAAACCTTCCTGACACAACCCTGATAGGGGTTCAAACCCATTACGTCTGCCTTACAAGACCAACACTAACCATGCCACAGTCAAAATGCCCAATTAAAATTTGCAATTGTATTATTATTAGTGACAGAGCAGGAAGAGGCTCGTAGTACGTTTACAGTAAAATTTAATAAGCAGCGTATTGTCTTCCACTAACGGACATTTTACCAGGGCTTCTTCAGTCAAAATGCCCCCCCCCCCCCCCCACATATGAGGGGACCTATGCACTGCATGTGATTCACAGATAAGGATACTGGTTTTGATGCCTTCAGTGACAATCTACAATAGTCGTGAAAATAAAGAAAACACATTGAATGAGAAGGTGTGTCCAAACGTTTGGCCTGTACTGTATGTAATCAATAAAGTTCACGTGATTAATAAGGTTTATCAATGAGCAGTGTTTCACATAATTTGCTGAACATGTAATGGATGATAGATTGTCTCATTCGTCCTTATGGTTCAAGATATCAGGATTATTATTTATTGTACTTTGTAAACACATACAAACCCCGTTTCCATATGAGTTGGGAAATTGTGTTAGATGTAAATATAAACGGAATACAATGATTTGCAAATCATTTTCAACCCATATTCAGTTGAATATGCTACAAAGACAACATATTTGATGTTCAAACTGATAAACTTTCTTTTTTTTTGCAAATAATCATTAACTTTAGAATTTGATGCTAGCAACACATGACAAAGCAGTTGGGAAAGGTGGCAATAAATACTGAGAAAGTTGAGGAATGCTCATCAAACACTTTTTTGGAACATCCCACAGGTGAACAGGCAAATTGGGAACAGGTGGGTGCCATGATTGGGTATAAAAGTAGATTCCATGAAATGCTCAGTCATTCACAAACAAGGATGGGGCGAGGGTCACCACTTTGTCAACAAATGCGTGAGCAAATTGTTGAACAGTTTAAAAAAACCTTTCTCAACCAGCTATTGCAAGGAATTTAGGGATTTCACCATCTACGGTCCGTAATATCATCAAAGGGTTCAGAGAATCTGGAGAAATCACCGCACGTAAGCAGCTAAGCCCGCGACCTTCGATCCCTCAGGCTGTACTGCATCAACAAGCGACATCAGTGTGTAAAGGATATCACCACATGGGCTCAGTAACACTTCAGAAAACCACTGTCAGTAACTACAGTTGGTCGCTACATCTGTAAGTGCAAGTTAAAACTCTCCTATCAATCGATTTAGAATCTGAATGAATAAGAATCGCGACTCAGAAGGACCAGTAGATAAAACGTTTTTTAGTACCTCTATTATTTAGTTTTTAACATAGTGGACACAGCTGCGGATAAAAATATGCTGAAATCATGTTTTTATTGTTATTTGTATTATAAATAATGAGCCACTTTAATTCCAATTCTTGTGTACTTTTTTTTTATAAATCTGCTGTTACCGTACACAGTTTATAACCATCCTTACTTCATGTGCAATATTTCAATACTGTTCAAAGACTGCTGCACATGTTTAACCAATGCATAACTCATCTACATTTTTTATTTTATATTTTATACTTTTGCCTGTTAAAATGTTCAACGCAAATCCTTTAACAACTTCCTTCTATCAACGCTATTGTAAATGTAAGTGTAGCACCCATCTATGTTTTGTTATATACTGCGTGCAAGGACAAATCATTTCATTGGATCTAATCCGATTAGTCGACTAATCATTAAGATAGTTGATTAGTCTACTTCAACATAGTCGTTAGTCGTAGCTAGGGTTGTACGGTATACCGGTATTAGTATAGTACCGCGATACTAATGAATCATATTCGGTACTGTACCGCCTCTAAAAAGTACCGGTCCACCAATGTATGATCCTGTAACGATTTGGTATTGCATTGTTACCCAAATTTGTGGTACCTTCCAAAACAAATGTAAAGTATCAAACAACAGAAGAATAAGTGATTATTACATTTTAACAGAAGTGTAGATAGAACATGTTAAAAGAGAAAGTAAACAGATATTAACAGTAAATGAACAAGTAGATTAATAATTAATTTTATACCACATGTCCTTAATAATGTTGACACAATAATAGAATGATAAATGACACAATATGTTACTGCATACGTCAGCAGCTAAATTAGGAGCCTTTGTTTGTTTACTTACTACTAAAAGACAAGTTGTCTTGTATGTTCACTATTTTATTTAAGGACAAAATTGCAATAAGAAACATATGTTTGATGTACCTTAAGATGTGTAGTTAAAATAAAGCCAATAATGGGATTTTTTGTGATCCCCTTTATTTGGAGACATATCGAAAAGTATGGAAAAGTATCGAAATAAATTTTGGTACCGGTACCAAAATATTGGTATCGACAACACTAGTCGTAGCCCTACTGCAAACAATCGTGAGAAGTTTAGCTTTCCACTGGATGCGGAACGACGCACGTTTCCGCCATGTCGGAAGCCGCATAGCATCCCTGCGCTAAATATAAGCAGAGCTGCTATTTTCGCCTCAACGCGGTGAATCAATAGAGCTGAATTCTGCTTGTGTATGACAGGAAGTCCTGCACAAACACAAAATTAATTATCCGATTTACTTTCAAAATAAAATACTTTGTGTTCAAAGCGGCTCGTACTTTACACTTACAAATGGGCGGGGACTGACCTTAAGTAAACTTGTCAAAGGTTTTCAGACGTAATTTCCCTTTGTTGACACAAATGGATGAGGACAGGCTGATTCTGGAGGTCCAAAATCAAACAATCACATTACAGGCATATTGTGGACTGCTATTTGTGGTCCTGTACTAGCTGATATGGGGCTGGGGCAAGATTGGGAGTGGGAGTTGAATGAGATGTGTGTGGGTGTGTGTACAAAACTCACCAGGCCATGTTGTTACTGCTGTGATTTTGCTTGCTACAAATACAGAGATAAAGTAGTTGTTCTGCAAGGCAAAACTGTCGTTTTATCTACGAGTCAAGTCCAGTGAGTGACGTTACAGACAGACACAGATACGTTTCAGCAGCCGTTACCTATCTCGAATGGGCAGGACCGAGTTGATTTGCTTCTGTTCCTCTGAAAGGACAGACAAAACTGTTGGTGGTTCGCTTTACTACAACTCCCCTTATCACCCGATTACGCACGGATTTGCAAGAACTCGTAAAAAAACTGCAGTATTTCGCAGCTCGGCGGAGCCGCAACAATGCGCATCAGGTGGTGGAGATTGGTGGATGGCGGACATGTGTCGAGGTGGCGCCGTTCAGCAGCATTTAGTGGAAATCTGGGGTAAAGCCAAACCAAGTAAATAGTACACAAGAACAAAATGAGGCAATTCCTGTGAATGCTCCAATGCTGAAGTTGAACTGAAATGCGGATAGAATGTAGTATGGATGTAAGAATAGTTTGAATGTTAGAATGGTTTGAATGTTGAAGAGTTAGAATTTCCAGGAAAAACGGAATTTGGTTTGGAACTTGGGAAAGTGTTAGTTTGAATTTCCAGAATAAATAGAATGTGTTGAATGTGGAATGGTTTGAATAGGTTGAAAAATGTGTGAATTGTGGAAGTTTAAAAAAAATGGACAATTCATTGAATGGGGAAAATGGCCCTGAAAACTAGGAATTCTTGGAAACCCGGAATTTTCTTTTTTTAATTGTTGAAGGAAAGCACACATTTTTGAACAGGCTGAATATTTTGGAGTTGGAATGGTTTGAATCTGATAACAATTGTTGGAGTTGTGGAACTTTGAAAAATGTCCCATTCATTTCAATGGGAATTTCATGGACATTTGGGAATTTCGGGAGAAATTTGAATTTTTGGAAAAATATTAAAACACTTGAATATTCTGAATGAGTTGGTGTTGGAATTTTTCAAATCGGTCGAGAAATGTTGACGTTGTAACATTTTTAATTGAGAAATGATATTAAAAAATTCCAGAAATTTTGGGAAAACCGGGAATTTTTCCAGTTCAAAAAACGACTTAGTTTTTTATCCTGCTTAAGAGGAATGTGTGGACGGTGGAAGGGTTGAAGTGGTTTGAAAAATGTGGAAGGAGTAAAAGCCAGAAAAAGGGTTTGAAAAAAAAGGGAATTCTGGGAATTCCTGGGATTTTTTTAAACTTGAAAAAATTATAATTTGAATGTCCGGGATGAGTGCAATATGTTGAAGGTGGAATGGTTTGAATCGGTTGAAAAATGTGGAAATGGTGGAAGTTTGAAAAATGGCCAATTCATTTTGAATGGAGAAAAATGTCCCTGAAAACCTGGAATTCTGGGAAATCTTGGGATTTTTGGAATTTGTCAAGGGAAAATCCCGCAATTCCCGAATAGGCTGAACAGTTTGAAGTTGGAAAGGTTTGAATTGGGTGAAACATGTGGAAGGTAGAGCGCGCCAAAATCTGGAGAAGAAGAAGAAGTTGAATAACAAATAGATTAATTTTGGTGTAGAAAACCATGTGTGAATGCTAACTAAATAAATGCACACAATACTATCTTGGAGTTATTCAAATCCTTTGTTTATCATTAAAGTCCTCCAGTGTCCAGGAAATTATTATGTGACTTTGTAAACATTAACCTTAAAGAACAATGAACAAATATATATTTTAAGAAAGTAAAAATATTGAAGTCAATTGTAGGAGTTAAATGTTGCATTCAAATCAAATCAATGGGGAAAAGATTTACACACAGGCAGTGCCCCGCCTCTGTAACGGCTACGATGTTATAAAGATTATAATAATAAAAGATTGGATTTTATAAGGCGTCCTTCAAGATATCAACGCGCTTTTACAGTGAACACCTATGATTTATTCACTCACATTCAGCGACACACTGACGGAGGTGTCACCACTACCTGTGGTGGACTGACAGAAATATGGCTGCCGAGGTAGGTAAAGTGACATAGAAAGAAAATATTTTCATAAATTTGTTCTGTTGTTTAATTTAAAAATGAACATAAGTCTGCTTTAAACACAAAGGTGTTCCTAGGTACTGAAATGACAATCTGAAATGTTTTGTGTATCTATGTAATTAATACAACTGAATTCTGGGCTGTCATTTGGGATTGAAATATTGGAACCGTGAAAATAGAAGCAATGCGGTTATTATTATTCCGTTTCTACTCCGTTATATTTTGAACCATTGAAACCTGTAATTTCTTCTGACAACACTTAGATCGAATAGGAACATTTCCATTTCACAGTCGGGTTTGTTATGACATGAAATGAATATAATTTGCACAGAAACCTGAGACGAACTCGGTCTCTCTGTACAAATACTTGCAAGTATATCACTGTGTGAAGCTGCATTAGAACTGCTTTATTATTACAAGTCTTACTATATTCATCTGCCAAAAAATTGTAATAGAAAGTTGCAAAGGTTCATACACACAGTTGGTGAATGGTATCAGACTGCCACCCGTTGTGAAGCTGTCCTCCTATCTGTTGGGTAGCTGCTCTGTTTTTTGGTTTGATTGGTATGTACTCTTGCTTGCTGCTCTTTTGGTCCTCCATACTTGTCACTGAGACAACTTATCACGCAGCAGTAATCTGGTACATGCCGACATTGCCCCCGTTGTCTGCTGGGGAGAAAGCAGTCATAGCCAAGATTGCTCAAAACACCCCACTGAGCAGGGATGGATTTTAAGAATCACTCATGATAATACTGAGGGCAAATATTCTCATTCGTCCCGGTCAATGAATTCTCAATCAATCACATCTGGACTGTTCAGGTGGTCTTACAGCATATTTTGTCATTAATGATGCTCAGGCAAAAAATCGTCAATGACAACACGAAGAATCCAGATTCAATCGATTAGATGCTAGATAAGACGGCTCTGGTCTTCAGCTTGAACTGATAAAGTCTGCTCGGATGATCGGCGAAATGTCTTCTAAGACAATCTGAACAGAACAGTAGCAGTCGAATCAATGCCCTGGAGAGCAAAATACTGTAATGTTCCCCAGAGGAGTTTTGTCATGTTTGATGTCTCCGAGCAGAAGTCATGTTGTTCTTCCTTAGCGGCTGCACTCAATCTGTGATCAACACACCCAATGCCGATGAGGACTCCACTTCCTTCTTAAGCCAGCGCGTCCTGCGTTCCAGTGCCAGAACGTATCTACTTGTACCTGTACAGTAAGTCTTACACGTCTCTAGCTTTCATCGCTCTCTGTGTTTCCCCTCCTTTGTGCTCATCGTGTCTTGTCCTGTGTCGTCATCCTGCAGCTCCGCGTCATTCCCTGGTTTTGAGATGTGTGTCTCGTCTCCCCGGATTCCCTCTGGACTTCCTGTTGCCTCCCCGGATCTCTACCTCTCGCCTGTCCTCTTGCTCCAGCCCCTGACCACTTGCCTGTCCCCGGACCTCTGAGCTTGCCTTGCTCTTTCTGGACTTCTGCATCTTTCTCAACACGCACCTTCGACACCTCCCGGTAACACTCAACATATAATCGCTTCACATAGTCACGCCACACATATTTGGAGTAATTACACACATCATTCTATTGTATTAATAAATATACTGCAAGCTAAGCGACGTCCCTGTCTCTGTGCGGTCACCTTCTCCACTGTACCGTTACAGCTAGCACGTCATCTACTCAAAATACAACAGGTACTAACTCGATCAGCGCCTATCATGTCAGCGCTATTATTTGTTGAATTGAAATGAATGCCTTGTCATTTAGACGAGCATGACGAGAGACAGATTCCGACTGGTTCTGAGGCGGGCAGTAAGTACTAGCTCAAGTTAACGTCTGCCGCTCGCTTCTATTTCACGGCGGCAGGGAAGCGTACACACAGAACAGACAAGCAGTGAATAAATTGTGGTTAAAGGGAACATTATCACAATTTCAGAAGGGTTAAAACCATTAAAAATCAGTTCCCAGTGGCTTATTTTATTTTTCGAAGTTTTTTTCAAAATTTTACCCATCACGCAATATCCCTAAAAAAAAATTGTATTCATCGTTATATACACCCGTCCATTTTCCTGTGACGTCACATAGTGATGCCAATACAAACAAACATGGCGGATGGACAGCAAGGTATAGCGACATTAGCTCTGATTGAGACTCGGATTTCAGCGGCTTAAGCGAAATTGAAGAAGAAACTAAAGCTATTGAGCCATATCAGTTTGAACCGTATGCAAGCGAAACCGACGAAAACGACACGACAGCCAGCGACACGGGAGAAAGCGAGGACGAATTAAGCGAAATTTAAGAAGAAACTAAAGCTATTGAGCCATATCAGTTTGAACCGTATGCAAGCGAAACCGACGAAAACGACACGACAGCCAGCGACACGGGAGAAAGCGAGGACGAATTCGGCGATCGCTAACCAACGATTGGTATGTGTTTGTTTTTAAGTGTTGTAATGTTTTTAAGCTAAATTATTGGTAAACACAGTTTATGTATAATAATTTACGTAAAACCGCGAGTAATGAATAAAGTTTTCATCAATTAATATATTCTGTAGACATACCCTCATCCGCTCTCTTTTCCTGAAAGCTGATCTGTCCAGTTTTGGAGTTGATGTCAGCAGGCCAGGGAAGCTAGGGTTGATATTCTTCTCTTGATCATCTTTGGTGGCTTAAGGGACGGTAGAAGCGGTGTGAGCCAAGACATCCAGGGGGTTTAGCTCGCTCGTCTGCGGGAACAAACTGCCGCCATTGCTTGCCGTGCTACCGAGGTCCTATGTCCCTGAATAGCTCACACACTCCGGCAGATTCAATGAGGGTCTGGCGGCAGATTTCTTTGACTTTATCGTTGGAAATGCATCTGCTTTGAGTGTCGCAGGATATCCACACATTCTTGCCATCTCTGTCGTAGCATAGCTTTCGTCGGTAAAGTGTGCAGAACAAACGACTGACCATTTTCGTCGGCTTTCCCCACACCCTCATATTTTGAACAACATTCGTCCAATTTCTTGCCACTTTGGCATCTTTGGGCCACTGGTGCAACTTGAATCCGTCCCTGTTGGTGTTGTTACACCCTCTGACAACACACCGACGAGGCATGATGTCTCCAAAGTACGGAAAACAGTCGAAAAAACGGAAAATAACAGAGCTGATTTGATTCGGTGTTTGTAATGTGTTTGAGAAAATGGCGGATTGCTTCCCGATGTGACGTCACGTTGTGACGTCATCGCTCCGAGAGCGAATAATAGAAAGGCGTTTAATTCGCCAAAATTCACCCATTTAGAGTTCGGAAATCGGTTAAAAAAATATATGGTCTTTTTTCTGCAACATCAAGGTATATATTGACGCTTACATAGGTCTGGTGATAATGTTCCCCTTTAAAAGCTTGAACCAATTTGCCACAGTAAACGCTCCTGGTTTTAAAGAGGTTAATGTTAAATTATAGCCGGAGAAAAGTTGCATATTTTCCTGCAACCCCATTTTCACTCAGTCATTTCCATTATATGGGTAAAACTCATAAAATTAGAATATCATGTTTAAGTCAATGCATGTCAGCAATTCAACGTCACATGTGAAACTAGTATGTGCTATGACCTCAACATTACATGCAAAGTGAGATATGCCAAGCGTTTGTTTATTATACATTTGATCATCTTAGCTTACAGTTTTTGAAGACCCCCCATTTTTTTAGATATTCAATTCAAGGTTCTCATAAAGTGTAAGCCATAGTCATCAAAATGATATCAAAAAAGGCTTCAAATATCTTGAGTTGCATGTTATGTATATGATAGTTTCACCTTGTAAACAAACCATTCTAATATTTTGAGTGTCACCAATATATGTTCGAGGAAAATGACAAAGGATTCTTAAAAGTTTTAAAAATATTAGTAAATGTTACATTCTTGCGTAATTTCCACGTTTTAATTTGTTAAATTCTATAGAAGAATATGTATTTCTTATATTTATTTTATTTTTTATTTTTTCATCTTATGTGTCTCTTAAGACCCCTCAGCTTTGTAAAGTCATGTTACATCTAAACTAAATTGATGCGAATCCACCTTTTTGTTCTCGTTTTTTCCAAATAAGATTTGATAAAAGAACCGATAAGGAACCAAATCGATGATAAGGGAATATTTCCTTAAAAAAAATTAATACTGTATTTTCCGGACCATAGGGCGCACCAGATTATAAGGCGCACTGCCTATGAATGGTCTATTTTCGATCTTTTTTCATATATAAGGCGCACCGGATTATAGGGCGCATTAAAGGAGTCATATTATTATTATTTATTTCTAAATGGAAAACACTTCCTTGTGGTCTACATAACATGTAATGGTGGTTCTTTGGTCAAAATGTTGCATAGATTATGTTTTACAGATCATATTCAAGCCGCTTTCTGACAGTCGCTTCAGGATGCGCTGTTTCGTGGGTGGTCTTATTTACCTGGCTCACCTTCGGCAGCGTCTTCTCCCTGTCATCTTTGTTGTAGCGGTGTAGCGTGCAAGGACGGGAGTGGAAGAAGTGTCAAATGATGGAGCTAACTGTTTTAAGGACATTCAGACTTTACTTAAATCAATAACGGAGCAGCATCTTCTCATCCTCTGGAATTGTGCCCCGTGAAAACCCGTCCGACGGGAACTCTCTAATAACTAAAGTTCCTTGGGTGAATAATGTAAACTCACGACACCGGCATGTTTTAGCGCTTTCATGGCAGATATAAGTAAGAACTTTACACTACTTTATATTAGAAATGGCAACAGCAGCGGATGAATGGAACATAACAAGAAGATAGAGAAAAAGAAGAAGCTTATCGACTACGGTGTCAGCACCGACTACAAAGGCGCAATTGTTCAGGACTTATGCAGATCCCAAATACAGATCAGCAGGCACCAGAAGGTAAGAAAAGTTGCTTTTGTATAATATTGCGAAACAAAACGCCAGATAATATGTCTTACCTTATACACACACCATAATAATACTCGTATGTTGAAGCACAGTACAATCCATCAAGCGTTGCAGCTTCATAGCTTACCAAAGTCGTACTAAAACATTTTGATAGATTTTGATACCGTCCAGAAAATACGGTAACTGAACCCACCTGGTTCAGTCCCTGCTTTGTCCGTTCAAACCTGGGTCTTCCGCATGAGAGACGAGCCACCGAGCTAAAAGCCCGGGCTATCAACATTGTCCTTAAGGTTGTCAGGGAGTGAGGTTTACCAACGTACTGGCTGACCTCCATTACAGAACGACTAAAAAAAACTACTAAAAAAAAAAAAAGACGTGTCAGACAGTCCCTTTGACAGAAATGGGTCTGCAAGATCTGGAAACCTTCAGAGAGCCTTAAATTCTATCCCTATCAAAAAATGATCTTTGCAAGGTGATTTAAAAGTTATTTGGTATAAAGTATTACAGAATAACAGCAATAATGGTTAACAAATGAAACCAAAAAGGAAACTCTATACATGTCATAAATGTAAAATGCCCGCATTTTAACAGTTGTCTGGAAGCATATTGAAGAAAGCTTGGGTTATTTTTCTGCAGTGCATTTACATAATGCATTAAACCACTTCAGGAGAGTGTTTTAACTTCATGGTGTAGATGCGGTAAATTATCTGCTCTCTTTCGCACAGCCTATCTGCAAAGACATATTGATTCTGGACGGATACATTCATCATAAGTATTCATGTCTCAGATTTTATTTATACGTTTCTCATCCACCACGCCTTAGATTTGCATTTAAAATATAATTTTCATGAAGGTCACGGCAATTTCTTTTAGAGCTACAGACACTCTTTACATATCTGCTTGATGAAATATGAATCATTTTTGCACCTGAGCGATGAATAGCTGCAGTGTTGACATTTGCAGGAGCTCAGTTTGTTGTAACAGCGTCATTTGGAAAAGATAAATGTTGCAGAGTTCTAACGGAGTTAAAATAAGGTCAATAACGTCATTTACTCTTTTCAGTTTAATTGTGACATATGGTCTTTTAAATGATCAGAGTTGTGCTCCCCAATTTGCTTTATCTTCCTTAGTATTGAAAAATGTTGAATGTCGCTCACTGATCGCAGATGAGAGAAAATACCCAATAATGGTGCAATAACACGAGGATGAAAAGATCGGTGAATTTTTTAAAGAATCTTTTCACTGCCAATTAATTTATGTACCTTGAAATCCACAAAAATGATAGCAAAACACCCACCTTTAGTAAATTATTATTATTTATCTGTTTATTTAGTTAGTTTGTCTATAATTACCTAATAGTGTTTTTCTCCTCTTTAATTTGAACCATTAATAATAATAAAAAATGAGTCTCAGGTGTGCAGTTTATTAGCTTCCTTTAATCTTTATTACTTCCATGTATTCAATCCAGATGCTTTAACCAGTTCAACGTTGTCTCCTGTAGAAGAAATAACACCAGCACCATTCATCTGAACTCGTTAACACTCTCAGAATATTGTTTACATCTCAACTAATTTTAAAATGTCCTGGAACAATTTAATATTGTATGTCTCTCACATCAGAAAGTCAATCCCAACAATGCATTCCACCCATGTATTTAAGATAATTATGACTTACAGATAGTAGAAATCCCCCAAAATTCTGTGATGACCTGTGGTCGACGAGCTCCTGGATCAGCTGGGCACTGCTCGTTTTTTCACGACACTGGATTTAACCAAGGGCTACTGGCAGATTTCCTTGTCACCAGAGTCCCAGGAAAAAACGGCCTTTTCCACTCCGGAAGGTTTATACCAATTCATGACGCTTCCATGTTACAACCTTTAATTACCTATATACATATATGCCTATATATATACCTATACTGGCTCACCTGCACTGGCTTCCTGTGCACCTAAGATGCGACTTTAATGTTTTACTATTTAAGTATGAAATACTACACGGTCTAGCTCCATCCTATCTTGCTGATTGTATTGTGCCATATGTCCCGGACAGAAATCTGTGTTCTAAGAACTCCGGCTTATTAGCGATTCCCAGAGCCCCAAAAAAGTCTGCAGGCTATAGAGCGTTTTCTATTCGGGCTCCAGAATGCCCTACCGGTAACAGTTAGAGATGCTACCTCAGTAGAAGCATTTAAGTCCCAACTTAAAACTCATTTGTATACTCTAGCCCAGCGGTGGCCAACCAGTCAGAGACTGAGAGACACTTTTTTTTTACTGTGTTACTGCAAGGAGCCACATCCTACACATGGGACACATGAACATCACCCCATCCCTTTCTCTCACACACACACACACACACACACACACACACACACACACACACACACACAGACCTCTGCTCAGCCAGATTTATCAGAGTGCTTCGTACATTTTTGAAAAAATGTTTCTGCTTTTCTGCCTGACTTTTCAAAGTGGCCAACTTGTGCTTGCGAAGTTTTGTCCCTTTTGGAAATTCCTGGTCGATGGAGTGAGCTGAAGTGACGCTGAAGATTTGAAGCTTTGAAATGCGCCAATGACGCCTAACATATAAGGCAGAATGGCTTGCCATTACGTTCAAGAAAAAAATATAAACTCTCCCACTCTGTTAAAAATGTCCTGTGTTCTTCTTCATATTTTCGTTTTGCTGTGCTTTTTTCCCCTGCCATTTTGGGAGCGAACTTGTCACAAATTGTTTACTACTGTGATCTCACGCACATGCATGTTTGACATCACTCAAACCGGCTTCTTCTTTTTATGTTAGACTGACCATACGTCCTCATTTCCCCGGTCATGTCCTCTTTTGGGGGGGCTGTCCGGGCGGGGTTTCTTAAATGCCTCAAATGTCCGGCATTTTGAGTTAGGGTTGCGTGCATTTTCAATGTACGTCCAGGGTCAAGAACGTCTTGGAAACAAAACAAATTGTGGAGGCGAGCACACGCAGCAGCATTTGTGAGGGAGGGGCAGAGACAGAGAGTGAGAGAGTCGAGAGACAGACAGGACACAAGAGAGATGTGGAGAGACAGACAGGACAAAAGAGAGATGCCGAAACATAAATGCAACTTCACGGATGATTTGCGGAAAAGGTATCCGTGTTTCGGTCCTGGCCGTGACACATGGGAAGCAGAATGCACTGTGTGCAAAGCAGGAAGGTATATACTTGTGGCAAATAAAGATCTACAAGCCCATATCGACACTACAAAATAGCTGTGCAGGGCGAGAGCTGTCTGCTGTGTTTTGTTGAAATACAATTAACTTGTTTTGAGGCATTATTTATGTTTACATTGTATACAAGAGGTTATTTGGAATATTTCTACCTCTGCACTTTTTCTAAAACTGTGAATGTTACAGAATATAAGTGTAACTTATTTTGTTATACTGTCAAGCAGTGTTGGCGTTACTGCACTTTTTTTGTCTTTTTAAGCATTGAAATCAGAAAGGACGCACAATTCCTGAAGCCTGGACGCAGATTATTATTATTTTTTTTTTATTGCATCGATTATCGCTTTCCGCCAGTGTTTTCTTTTGTTTATATTTGCCGCGTCAAATTTCCGTCCCATTTGTTGTGTTTTTATTGGTCATCAATTTTGATTTGCCGAAAGTTTTATCAATGACAGATATTGCCTCAGTTTGCACTCAGACAAGTTTACCGCAAGGGGCTGTCAAAATAAAGACTTCATGGTAAACACTAAGGCACTAATAGAGTTGTTGCATTTTTCTGCTTCCGGCTCCCAGACCGTAGTCGAGGAGCGCAGGGGAGACGTTCCTCCAGGGCCGATGTACTTCGGGGGTAACACCCTTCACTTTACCCGGCAGTGGGTCTTTACAGCTCCGGACTCGAGGGTGAATGACGAGGCCGGCGGTTTGTTGCAACTTTGTGACTTTATTGGTGTTTTGCACGCAGCCATCCACAAAGCTACTAGCACCTGCACCACTCACTGTTACCGCTCCCTCACCTCTCTCGCCCACCCACTCACTGACTTCACTCACCTCACATGCTGTCATATCTTAAAGGGCCACACACACACATACGCTACTCTCATAACAGAGTTAAGAGCCGCATGAAACCAGCCAAAGAGCATGAGGCTTGCGAGCCGCGGGTTGGCTAGGCCTGCTCTAGCCTTTAAATAGACCCTTTTAGACCAGTTGATCTGCCGTCTCTTTTCTTTTCTGCTCTGCCCCCCTCTTCTGCATGGAGAGGTTATCAGGTGACCACAGATAGTGCGCTAGCTGTTCAAAGTCGGGACCACTCTGTGCATCAGTTGGGGACGTCTCTGTGTTGCGGACATGTCTCCATTTAAGATGATCCCCTGCTGGCCTTACTATGGACCGGACTCTCACACTATTAACTACATCCACTCAACATCCATTGCACCGGTCGCCCAGGGGGGTCCCCACATCAGCGGTCCCCTCCGAGGTTTCTCATTGTCCCATTGGTTTGAGGTTTTTTTTGCCCTTATGTGGGATCTGAGCCGAGGATGTCGTTGTGGCTTGTGCAGCCCTTTGAGACACTTGTGATTAAGGGCTATATAAATAAACTTTGATTGATTGATAAAAAAACTATTAAATAAGTGCCAATGTTGTCAGCATTAGAGGGGCCTTTTAAATTGGTTAAACATTAAAGTGAATCCATATTCATAGAATTTCAGAAAAGATATGAAGACATCCATAGTTAATGGTATGGCTGTCATTTCTAAAGGACAGCAGGTTGGACTTCATCAATTAAATGATCAGGGAGACACATCTGCACAGAAAGTAAATCAAAAATTCGCCATGCCTAATGATCTTGTCTGACTGATGAAATTAACAGTTTAATCAGACCACATTTTGCCCTTCTGTCTCAATATTGACATTAATGGCTCTGTTCGG
This sequence comes from Nerophis lumbriciformis, assembly GCF_033978685.3. Lineage (NCBI taxonomy): Eukaryota > Metazoa > Chordata > Actinopteri > Syngnathiformes > Syngnathidae > Nerophis > Nerophis lumbriciformis. The sequence continues at coordinate 47,179,628 of NC_084559.2, forward strand.
AACAAAATTGGAGTATGCAACACTCATTCCATTCTCCTTTTACAATGAATTAAATGTCTGCCACAGTACCTGAAAACGGGAGACACGATGTTTGGTTGACCACAGAAACATACATGTAGTATATCCTCAAAGCCAGATAATTACATTTCTTAAAAAGAGTATAATCTGTCGGCCAATGGAATTAAACGGGATTGCTTCGGATTATGCTGGAAATAAAGAAGGGGATAGAATGCATCATATGCAGATTACACTAAACCCTGTAATCTGTTTGTCCTAAATAGGCTTTGTTCTTAGTAAGCAACAAACCCTCCGTCCCTTGGAGACAATGCATCTCCTTATGCCATCTCCAGCTGTTAACGTAATGGCAGATTTCATTGTAGAAAATTATGCTAAGGCTAAATGTGTCCTGTACTATAAATATGTAATGTTATACTCTGCGGATAACCACCTTACACACTGACTGTTCATAGTTTACACAAAAACGACATTGTTAATTTCGATGACATTGGTATAAATCTTTAAATATGGCCAAAAAGAAAAACATTTTCATGCCAATAGACGATTGAACTGATTGAACCCTGCATCCAAAAATGCAAATTGTAGAGTTCCATTTGAACCAGAAGGTAGACTAGGTGCCAAAAAGACAAACAGCATTGCACTATAGTTCTATATATTACAAGGCAGCGTAGCTCGGTTGGTAAAGTGGTCATGCCAGCAGCCTGAAGGTTCTAGGTTCAATCCCCGCTTCTGCCATCCTAGTCACAGCTGTTGTGGCCTTGGGCAAGACATTTCACCCACTTGCTTGCAGTGCCACCCACACTGGTGTAAAAATGTACAAAACCCCGTTTCCATATGAGTTGGGAAATTGTGTTAGATGTAAATATAAACGAAATACAATGATTTGCAAATCATTTTCAACCCATATTCAGTTGAATATGTTACAAAGACAACATATTTGATGTTCAAACTGAAATTATTTTTTTTTTTTTTCAAATAATCATTAACTTTAGAATTTGATGCCAGCAACACGTGGCGAAGAAGTTGGGAAAGTGGTAATAAATACTGATAAAGTTGAGGAATGCTCATCAAACACTTATTTGGAACATCCCACAGGTGAACAGGCAAATTGGGAACAGGTGGGTGCCATGATTGGGTATAAAAGTAGATTCCATGAAATGCTCAGTCATTCACAAACAAGGATGGGTCGAGGGTCACCACTTTGTCAACAAATGCGTGAGCAAATTGTTGAACGGTTTAAGAAAAACCTTTCTCAACCAGCTATTGCAAGGAATTTAGGGATTTCACCATCTACGGTTCGTAATATCATCAAAAGGTTCAGAGAATCTGGAGAAATCACTGCACGTAAGCAGCTATGCCTGTGACCTTCGATCCCTCAGGCTGTACTGCATCAACAAGCGACATCAGTGTGTAAAGGATATCACCACATGGGCTCAGTAACACTTCAGAGACTCACTGTCAGTAACTACAGTTGGTCGCTACATCTGTAATTGCAAGTTAAAACTCTCCTACGCAAGGTGAAAACCGTTTATCAACAACACCCAGAAACGCCGTCGGCGTTGCTGGGCCTGAGCTCATCTAAGATGGACTGATACAAAGTGGAAAAGTGTTCTGTGGTCTGACATTTCAAATTGTTTTTGGAAACTGTGGACGTTGTGTCCTCCGGACCACAGAAGAAAAGAACCATCCGGATAGTTATAGGCGCAAAGTTGAAAAGCCAGCATCTGTGATAGTATGGGGGTGTATTAGTGCCCAAGACATGGGTAACTTACACATCTGTGAAGGCGCCATTAATGCTGAAAGGTACATACAGGTTTTGGAGCAACATATGTTGCCATCCAACCAACGTTACCATGGACGCCCCTGCTTATTTCAGCAAGACAATGCCAAGCCACGTGTTACATCAACGTGGCTTCATAGTAAAAGAGTGCGGGTACTAGACTGGCCTGCCTGTAGTACAGACCTGTCTCCCATTGAAAATGTGTGGCGCATTATGAAGCCTAAAATAGCACAACGGAGACCCCCGGACTGTTGAACAACTAAAGCTGTACATCAAGCAAGAATGGGAAAGAATTCCACCTGAAAAGCTTAAAAAAATGTGTCTCCTCAGTTCCCAAGCGTTTACTGAGTGTTGTTAAAAGGTAAGGCCATGTAACACAGTGGTGAACGTGCCCTTTCCCAACTACTTTGGCACGTGTTGCAGCCATGAAATTTTAAGTTAATTATTATTCGCAAAAAAAAATAAAGTTTATGAGTTTGAACATCAAATATGTTGTCTTTGTAGTGCATTCAATTGAATATGGTTTGAAAAGGATTTGCAAATCATTGTATTCCGTTTATATTTACATCTAACACATATTCCCAAATCATATGGAAACAGGGTTTGTAACTTAGATAATGGGTTTCAGTATGTAAAGCGCTTTTAAATATAATTCACTTCACATTTCCACTATTGTTGGAGTATGTTTACTTATTGCCAACGAAACTGTTGTTCCAAGAAACAAAAATTGTGTTTTTAGGTCCATCCATTCTAGATTAACAAGGTTGTGGACTGCTGATTACTGCCTACTGATTTCCCCCACGTTACGCATTAAACCTGAGAAACAGGAAGTATAAATCCCTTTTTTAGGCATCTACAGCATGGAGAAAAAAATACAGTGCAGTCCGGCTTTGTCTAGCAGGACTCAAGTCGTGCTGAGAAGCCTGCAGAGCCCAGAGACCCTCATCCCTCGTTAGTTTCATGTTTCCACCACTTTGTCTTGTGGTGCAATACGTAAACGGACAAAGACAAGTGGATGAGATAAAAACAGTGTGTCGACTGCCATTGTATAATCAAGACTGAATACAGGGTTACATTTTGGAACTATTAATAACTTTGATTTACTTGTAAAAATAATTATTCACATTTTTACAATTGTCACTGAAGCCCTTTTCTTCATCATTGCATTGAACTAATCATGAATCCTAGTGTGTGGATGTGAGTGTGAATGTTGTCTGTCTATCTGTGTTGGCCCTGCGATGAGGTGGCGACTTGTCCAGGGTGTACCCCGCCTTCCGCCCGATTGTAGCTGAGATAGGCTCCAGCGCCCCCCGCGACCCCAAAGGGAATAAGCGGTAGAAAATGGATGGATGGGATGGATGTAAATCACGGGTGTCCAAAGTGTGGCCCATCTTATTTTGTGTTCCCAACATTACATTGTCACAAATAACGCTAAGCCAAAATGTAGATTTTTTTGACCGACATTGAATAATTCCAGCTATTGTTTTTAAATGTATTTATTAATTGTTTTTAATTCCAGCATCTTTAATGCACAACATTTAAGAAAGTGCCACCTGCTTTCTTAAACTAGAAAAGTCCTCAGAGGGCACAGACCTCCGCTAAAAAAATCCTGAATCCAGACTGTAATCCAGATCATCCCTAGAATGAAATCACGTGGTTGTTTACCCCATTTCTGATATTTCCTGAAAGTTTAATCAAAATACGCCCATAACTTTATGAGCTATTTACGAGAGCATTGAAAGAAACAGAGTGAACCTTCCTGTCAGTCATCCACTTTCTTTGTTTCTGTGAAGGTGCTAGCATACACACACTCACACTGAAGTTGAATCTCGTAACGTAAACCTAGGGTAATGTATTAGGAATGATCCGCCCTACGTTGCTAACTAACTAACCAACCAACAAACTAATGTCAACCATTACCCTACAGTAATGAGTCCGCAATGTTCGGAAAAAAGGTGTTACATACACGCAAGCGCTACTATTACTTCTACTACTACTACTACTACGAGGGAATAATGAACATTCAGTAAAGTGACAGTCATCAACAATAATGATCCTACAATACTTTTTTTGTGGACAAGGAAAGACAACTATTGACACACGTTTAATCGCTTTATTAACCATCTGTAAAAACATACCACCGTGAGGTACCGCCTTTTAAAGGCACATACTCTTCTCTCATGAAACATCGCTCAACTGCTTAGTTTAAAAAAAAGTAACGCGTAACTTACTTTAACTAGTAAAAATGTACATCTATTAAAGAATAAATCCATTAGGAAATAATTTTTTGGGAGAATAACGAGTAACTGTTATTACTTTTTGAAAGTAATTCTCCTAACATTGTTAGTCTGTATGCTATATGTGTTTTATTAAATTAGTTTGCATTTTTTTAATGTTTCATTTAAAAATTACACAAATAAAGCATGAAATTAAACATACCGCTAGCATCTCTTTGTGCTAGCTTAGCAGACAGAATTGAGGTCCGTTATAGGACTTTTTACTGCAAACATTGTAAAACTGGACAAACAAAAATAACGTATACTTACATGAGATAAAAATAACTAATCTCTGCTATTACAAAATAAAATAAATGCATTAAAACAACTGCGCTAGCGCTATTCTAATTTAATTTACAATCGCCATAGAGATGCTACTGGTTAGCATTGGCAATTTCTTTAAGGCAATTCCAACATCTCCAGACAGGACTATTAAACACACAACTAAGATACACTTTGCAATCAAACAGCTGATAACATTTACAATACTTAGGCTCTCTTGACCTGCGATGAGGTGGCGACTTGTCCAGGGTGTACCCCGCCTTCCGCCCGATTGTAGCTGAGATAGGCTCCAGCGACCCCCGCGACCCCAAAGGGAATAAGCGGTAGAAAATGGATGGATGGATGGGCTCTCTTGACTACAACAAGACAACTAGGACAACTCCTATTTCTGTTGGTGAGAGCCAGAAGGGCAAGAACACAAAACTGGGCAACACAAAAGTAGTTTATACACAAATGGTATACCGTATTTTCCGCACTATAAGGCGCACCTAAAAACCACAATTTTTCTCAAAAGCTGACAGTGCGCCTTATAACCCGGTGCGCTTTATTACGATTCATTTTCATAAAGTTTCGGTCTCGCAACTTCGGTAAACAGCCGCCATCTTTTTTCCCGGTAGAACAGGAAGCGCTTCTTCTTCTACGCAAGCAACCGCCAAGGAAAGCACCCGCCCCCATAGAACAGGAAGCGCTTCACCCGCCCCCGGAAGAAGAAGAAAAAACGCGCGGATATCACCGTACGTTTCATTTCCTGTTTACATCTGTAAAGACCACAAAATGGCTCCTACTACGCGACAAGGATCCGGTTCATAAAAAGACGCAATCTCTCCATCCGCACACGGATTACAACCGTATTTCACAGCAACTGATATTCCTGTGAACCGCACTGTGGAACGGGAGCACGTACGGTGAATATTCGCACCACAGGGAATGAGAAGTCATCCTTCACTGTGGTTCTAGCTTGCCATGCTAACTTCCACCCATGGTGATATTCAAAAGGAAGACCTTGCCAAAAGAGACCTTTCCAGCCGGCGTCATCATAAAAGCTAACTCGAAGGGATGGATGGATGAAGAAAAGATGAGCGAGTGGTTAAGGGAAGTTTACGCGAAGAGGCCGGGTGGCTTTTTTCACACAGCTCCGAAGGCGAACACACCTTCACTAAGACGGGCAGATAGCGCCGGTCGACATACGCCAACATCTGCCAGTGGATCGTAAATGCCTGGGCAGATAGTTTCGGTCACAACTGTGGTCCGAGCTTTCCGGAAGGCAGGATTCACAGAACTGCTGCACAACAACAGCGACACTGAATCCGATGACTTCGACGAGGCGGAGCCGGCCATTTTTGGATCCCACGCTTGCGCAACTTTTCAATTCGGACACCGAAGACGAAGAATTCGAAGGATTTACGAATGAAGAATAACTTCAGAAGGTGAGCGCTATGTTTATTTTGTGTGTTGTGACATTAACGTTCGAGCAACATTATGTTGCTATTTATTGCTCTACACCATTTTGAATTTTACTATGTTTGTGATTGCACATTTGCGTACATTTTGGGACAGAGTTGTTAGAACGCTGGTTTTCAATATATTATTAAAGTTTGACTGAACTATCTGACTGTTTTTTTGACATTCACTTTAGCGCAGCGTTTTTTTGACATTCACTTTAGCGCAGCGTAGGCGCGGCTTATAGTCCGGGGCGGCTTATTGGTGGACAAAATTATGAAATATGTAATTCATAGAAGGTGCGGCTAATAATCCGGTGCGCCTTATAGTGCGGAAAATACGGTATTTGAATTCCGTTTCCTTCCTGTACCGAAAGTGAACCATACTGTGACCTTATAACCAAAATAAATATTGGACCATGATTGTGGGCCTTGATATGTACTGATATATTAATATACAATACCCAAAAACCAGCAAAGTTGGCACGTTGTGTAAATGGTAAATAAAAACAGAATACAATGATTTGCAAATCCTATTAAACCTATATTCAATTGAATAGACTGCAAAGACAAGATACTTAATGTTTGAAATGGAAAACGTTGTTATTTTTTGCAAATATTAGCTCATTTGGAAGTTGATGCCTGCAACGTGTTTCCAAAAAGCTGGCACATGTGGCTAAAAAGACTGAGAAAGTTGAGGAATGCTCATCAAACACTTATTTAGGAAATCCCACAGGTGAACAGGCTCGATGGGAAACGGTGGGTGCCATGATTGGATATGAAAGCAGCTTCCATGAAATGCTCAATCTTTCACAAACAAGGATGGGGCGACGGTCACCACTTTGTGAACAAATGCCTCAGCAAATTGTATAAGAACAACATTTCTCAACCATTTAGGGATTTCACCATCTACGGTCCGTAATATTATCAAAAGGTTCAGAGAATCTGGAGAAATCACTGCCCGTAAGTGGCAAGGCTGAAAACCAACATTGAATGCCCGTGACCTTCAATCTGCGGTACTGCATCAAAAAGCGACATCAGTGTGTATAGGATATGACCACATGGGCTCAGGAACACTTCAGAAAACAACTGTCAGTAACTACAGTTCGTCGCTACATCTGTAAGTGCGAGTTAAAACTCCACTATGCAAAGCGAAAGCCATTCATCAACAACACCCAGAAACGCCGTCGGCTTCGCTAAGATGGACTGATGCAAAGTGGAAAAGTGTTCTGTGGTCTGACGAGTCCACATTGGAAACTGTGGATGTTGTGTCCTCCAGACCGAAGAGGAAAAGAACCATCCGGACATTTATAGGCGCAAAGTTCAAACGCCAGCATCTGTGATGGTATGGGGGTGTATTAGTGCCCAAGGTATGGGTAACTTACACATCTGTGAAGGCGCCATTAATGCTGAAAGGTACATACAGGTTTTGGAGCAACATATGTTGCCATCCAAGCAACGTTATCATGAACGCCCCTGCTTATTTCAGCAAGACAATGCCAAGCCACATGTCACAACAGCGTGGCTTCATAGTAAAAGAGTGCGGGTACTAGACTGGCCTGCCTGTAGTCCAGACCTGTCTCCCATTGAAAATGTGTGGCGCATTATGAAGCCTAAAATACCACAACGGAGACCCCCAGACTGTAGAACAACTTAAGTTGTACATCAAGCAAGAATGGGAAAGAATTCCACCTGAAAAGCTTCAAAAATTGGTTTCCTCAGTTCCCAAACGTTTACTGAGTGTTGTTAAAAGGAAAGGCCATGTAACACAGTGGTAAAAAAAATGCCCCTGTGCCAATTTGTTTACAATATATTGCTGCCATTAAATTCTAAGTTAATGATTATTTGCAAAAAAAAATATGTTTCTCAGTTGGAACATTAAGTATCTTGTCTTTGCAATCTATTCAATTGAATATAAGTTGAAAAGGATTTGCAAATCATTGTATTCTGTTTTTATTTACGAATTACACAACGTGCCAACTTCACTGGTTTTGGGTTTTGTAAAAACAAACATGTTTTGAAACTTTTGTTATCAGGTCTGTGGACTTCTGAATTCTATATACATGAGATGCTGCAGTCACCAGCCATGTTTTTTTTTTCTTTTTCTACCAGTCATTTTTCTTCTTTGTGGATTGACACGTCAATCTGATACCTGTAGGGGAAGCTTGTATTGTTCCAGTGTGTGAGTGCGAGAGGAACTGTTTCGCTCTAATTCTTGTCCTCCCGTCTGCCTCCTATTGATAAAGTAAAGAAATTCATGACTCCCATATCTTCCTTTTTTTTTTTTTTTTTTTTACACAACAAAGATTTTCATGTCGATATCATGAATTCAGCCAGGCAAAAAATTGGTTTTATATTCTCATTTACCAGAGTGGAGAGTGCACAGCAGCTGCATATGTCAGTTAGTCAATAACTACTACTGTATGGTCACATTTATTGTCATTTTAGAGGAATATTTTCCCATCTTTTGGACGGAATGAACTGCACATGAGATCCAGTCTCATGTGCACGCCAAGTTAACTTTCAGTGTTGATTCCCATCAAGGCGAGGCAACCGAGGTGGACAAAAGCATGCAAGGAGGGTGACCATTTTAGAGATTGTTTTGAACTTTAAAGGACTTGGTTCATTCTCTCCAGCGCTGGTATTAATATTGTTTGTATTTACTCTTCAATTCTAGTCACCTCTCATCAATTAATTGGGATTAAAGGATCTGGGTGGACTCTTCAGTCTAAAAATGGTAAATGGTAAATGGGTTGTACTTGTATAGCGCTTTTCTACCTTTTTTAAGGAACTCAAAGCGCTTTGACACTATTTCCACGTTCACCCATTCACACACACAAAGGGAGTCTCCCAATAACGTTCATGCTTTCTGTGTGCACGATTCCTGTTACCCCCGCCCCTTAAACGCTGACACACAGGTTTATGAAATAATTAATTCAATTGTGAATAGTCAATTAAATCATGCATTAATTAAGCATTAAGGCAGGGCTCAGAAAATCTGCAGAGACTCCTCCCACCCCCACCAAGGACTGTTTTCACTGCTGGACTCTACAAAGAGGTTCCGCAGCCTCCGTAGCAGAACCTCCAGGTTCTGTAACAGCCTCTTCCTTCAGGCCGTAAGACTCTTGAACGCATCATAATTATCCCCTCAATTCCCCCCAAAAATGGATTTACTCACTGGAATATAAAGACAATATAACATACATCCATAAACGTGGATGCATATGCAAAAGTGCAATATATTTATCTGTACAGTAATCTATTTATTTATATCCACACTTTATTGCTTTTTTATCCTGCACTACCATGAGCTAATGCAACGAAATGTTGTTCTTATCTGTACTGCAAAGTTCAAATTTGAATGACAATAAAAAGGAAGTCTAGGTCTAAATCAATATTTTACAAATGATTAGATAATGGATTAAATATCAACATCATAAATCAAATGATTATTAAATAAAGAAATTAATAATTAAATATCAAAATAATCAAATGGCTAAATAATTAAATGTACGTTACCATTAAATACATTATTGACACGTTTAATAGGATATATATGTTTTAAATTCCAATTATATTTAATTAATGGCACATTTAAGTAATTATTTAAATATGTATTTATTTTTATTTTTTTTACACGATCTCTCATATTGTTTTGTTTTAATTCCTGTTCATTGCTTTTATTTCTGTTCCATTCCCTGTTCTATCACTTTTGTCTGGGCGATGGCTGGCTCCCTCACCTGTTCCTGATTGGCTGATCGGGATGCTTTATATGCCAACCCTGTCCTCTTCCATTTTGCCTTGTACCCCCTTGTTGCATAGTTTTCCATATGCTTCTTGTGACTATTTAGCCTCTTTTTTTTGTGAATTTCCCTGCTGCATTAAGTTTTGGGTAACACTTTAGTGTGGGGAACATATTCACCATTAATTAGTTGCTTATTAACATGCAAATTAGTAACATATTGGCTCTTAATTAGTCATTATTAAGTACTTATTAATGCCTTCTCTTGCATGGCCTTATTATACAACCAGTAAGCCATTGACTAAGAGTCTTCCCTCAATAACCTCAGAATTATTGCTTATTAGTAACCCTAACTCTAATCCTAACCCCTATGTGTTCCCTTAGTGTCCAAATAACTCTAAATTAAGTCTTTGTTACTTAGAATATGTTCCCCATACTAAAGTGTTACCAAGTTTTGTTATCAAATACATTTCACCTGCACTTTGCCTGCTGTCTCTGCATCCTGGGTTTCAATCAATGTTTATCAATCAATCAATGTTTACTTAAATAGCCCTAAATCACGAGTGTCTCAAAGGGCTGCACAAGCCACAACGACATCCTCGGCTCAGATCTCACATCAGGGCAAGAAAAAAACTCAACCCAATGGAATGACAATGAGAAACCTTGGAGAGGACCGCATATGTGGGGACCCCCCCCCCCCCCCCCCCCCCCCAGGCGACTGGTGCAATGGACGCCGTGTGGATCTAGCATAATATTGTGAGAGTCCAGTCCATAGTGGATCTAACATGGGTTTCAGACCCACAATGCCACAACATAACACATGTTGCCCCATTTGACACTTCCCTACTAAAAATGACAATATGACAAAAAAAACATTGTTTGTATGTGCCTTGTTTTTATTATTAGGTGTGTTTTCTTATTTGATCTATATTTGTAGTATGTTAGATTTGTGTCGATTTTTTGATATTTGCATGCAACCACCTCCATATGTTTGACTTTTTACTCCTGTACAGCACTTCAGTCAGTGGTTGGTTGTTTTTAAAAGGTTCTATAGAATTCAAATTGACTTGACAGTAAGGTCCATTTCCTAAAGTGGTGTGTGCAACATTGCCAGGTAATAAGAAAATGTATCGTAGACGTTACACAAACACACATAAAAGCCTTTTGCAATCAGTATTCTTGCATGCTGATGAAAATATCAGCTGGAAAGAATACAAGTATTGCAATCCATCTTCATGAATGGTTAAAGGAATTTATATGACATGTACATTATACTTGACGATAAGAAAACACACTAAAATGAACATGTCAGCATCTCTAGATTGTCTGATATAAATATAGACAGTACAAAGTCTGAGATATAGCGGATACTGTATAGATTACAAGTGCATCAGAGAAGATGCCTCATCTGAGGTTGGTGAGAATGTGACATCACAGCACTCCATATCCCGACAACAGCTCTCTGTAGATAAACACCATTAGTTGTTGGCCGCTCTTCAGCGGCGTTCGGGCTTCAAGGAGTTGCGGGGCAGTGCCAACAGGCTGATAGGCAATCTGACATGACAATGTTATTGTGTGGGAAGGATCAGTGAGCGCCATCGCAATGCGTCATTACCACACAGGGTGTGTTCACGCTTGTAGAAAAAAAGATGAGCAGAGCATCTGCACAAAGCCGCGCCAAGATTATTAGACGGCGTATGGGACGTGTACATAGTGCAACAAAAACCTACACGCTCAAAACAAACGGGAAATCTGCTGCGTTAACATACGATTAGGGATGAGCATACCTGCCAACCCTCCCGGATTTTCCGGGAGACTCTCGAAATTCAGCGCCTCTTCCGAAAACCTCCCGGGACAAATTTTCTCCCGAAAATCTCCCGTAATTCATGCGGAGCTGGAGGCCACGCCCCCTCCAGCTTCATGCGGACCTGAGTGAAGGCAGCCTGTTTTCACGTCCGCTTTCCCACAATATAAACAGCGTGCCTGCCCAATCACATTATAGCTGTAGAATGATTGAGGGCGAGTTCTTGGTTTCTTATGTGGGTTTATTGTTAGGCAGTTTCATTAACGTCCTCCCAGCGCGGTAACAACACACAACAACAGCAGTCACGTTTCCGTCTATCGTAAAGCAGTTCGTCTGCCGTAAACAGCAATGTTGTGACACTCTTAAACAGGACAATACTGCCATCTACTGTACATGCATATGTGACAATAACATCTAAAGCTTTTAGAGAGTGCAGTACACAACTGCGCACACAACAAGGAGACGAAGCAGAAGAACGTGGAAGATACAGCCGTGGCGACGCCGACGACGAGTAAGATGAAGAAATATGCTTGTAAGTTCCAAGCAGCAGCTGCGATTGGACCTGGATAGCCTCGGGAAGAAGTGGTGGAGTACCAAGTGCTTGGCAGTGAAGATCTTCCTCAGGAAGCAAAGATTGACCGGTTTTGGGCCATGCTAGGGAGAGATGGAAGATTCCAGACTCTAGTGCATTTGATGAAAGCACTTTTGTGCTTTCCACACAGCAATGCATCACCAGAGAGGGTGTTCAGCATGGTTAGAAAAATAGTGACAGAGAATAGAACAAGGATGGACAATTCAACCCTTAACTCAACAATGAGTAGATGAGTGTTATGTGTGTGTATATGTGTAAATAAATGAACACTGAAAAGTATTTATTTTTTATATATATATATATATATATATATATATATATATATATATATATATATATATATATATATATATATATATATATATATATATATATATATATATATATATATATGTATAATAAAATAAATATATATTTATAGCTAGAATTCACTGAAAGTCAAGTATTTCATATATATATATATATATATATATATATATATATATATATATATATATATATATATATATATATATATATATATATATATATATATATATATATGTATATATATATATATATATATATATATATACCGCCCCACCTCCCGAAATCGGGCAAGTATGGGGATGAGTACCTTTCAAATCTGAAACGATACAGTACCAATCCCCGATACCTGGGACTCTACGGCAGTGGTCTCCAACCTTTTTTGCACTACGGACCGGTTTATTGTAGGCATTATTTTCAGGGACCGGCTTCCCACTTGTGAAAAATACAACTCACTATAACGCTGAACTAGTGGGAGCCCTGGGCTTGTTTCTTTGCAATGAAATGCTGATGGACATCAGCCTTTGGCCACGAGGGACAAGCGGTAGAAAATGGATGGATGGATGGATGGATGTTCATGAATGTGCATTGTCTCATGTCACTAAGTTATAACAAATGGCAACTTCCTATGACAAGTTTTATTGTACTATAAACAATTGTTCATTGGTGTGTCGAGTTCACAGGTGACAAACTCAAGGCCCGTGGGGCAGATCTGGCCCTCCACGTTATTTTATATGGCCCGCAAAAGCCTGGTGTCAGGATTCTCACTGACAGTTTGTTTATGTTTTGTTATTTTCTCTGTTTGTTTTATTTCCTGGCAGTCTGGCACACCTGGTGGCAATTGCCAATCAGGCTCCTATGTATACCTGCCTCTCCCTCCAGTCAGTGCTGGAGTATTACTAGCTGTATGCTGTGGACTGTGAGATGTTCCTGTATCCTGAACACTTTAGACTGTTTGCTGTCTCCAGTTCTCCTTGGTTCCTGGTTTCCTGTTTCCTGGTTCCTGTTTGCTGTCTCAAGTTTGCCTGTTTCCTGGTTTCTGGTTCGTGTTTTCCTTGCATTTTTCGAACATTAAAATCATGTTTTCCTGCACCAAGCCTGCCATCTCTGCATCTTGGGGTTCGCCACCTCTACTTCCTGACACCTGGAAATAATGTGTCAATAAAATACCTTATATTTTCTTTATTAACTTTCTTATTTTTTTACTAAAGGTATTAGGTTTTTTTCTAGTTTGACAGGGAAAAAAATAGTGTCCAATATTGCAACAAATAATATATTATCTCACTTTGTTGGTCAACATCCAAATAAATACTTAAATATCTGCTTAACTTATGGTTTCGAAGCAAGTTATCCATCAAGTTGTACACTATACAAATGACCAATAGATTTTACTGTAAAATTTAGGGAGTTTTTTTACAGCATATTTCTGGAAGTTGAAAAAAAATGGACAATGTTTTTTTTTTTTTACAGTAAAATTATGTCAACTGAGGAGTATTTTATTTTTTATTTTTTACTGTAAAATCCACGGTTGATGATTTTTTAAGTAAAAAAAACCCGACAAATGTTTGTTTTTTTTACAGTAAAATTATGTCGACCGAGCTGTCAGTTTTTGTTTTTTTAATCCACAGTTGATGATTTTATAGTACCACATTTTATTAAAAAAAAACACGCTGGGAAGACTATGTCTCCCGGCTGGCCTGGGAACGCCTTGGGATCCCCCGGGAAGAGCTGGACGAAGTGGCTGTGGAGAGGGAAGTCTGGGCTTCCCTGCTTAGGCTGCTGCCCCCGCGACCTGATCTCGGATAGGCGGAAGAAGATGGATGGATGGATGGATGGATAAATGTATAGGCAAATGTATTAATTATTTACTGTTACAAATGGCCCTCTAATGGCAGCCATGACTGCGGTGTGGGCCTCAATGAAAACAAGTTTGACACGCCTGGTCTAGTGGGACAGGCCAAAGTTAAGTCGGAGAAAATGCAGTCCCTTATAAATTATTTAATGTTTCTCTCCGGCCCGTTAGCAAATGCTTCACGGACCGGTACCGGTCCATGTACCGGTGGTTGAGGTCCACTGCTCTACGGTACCGGTTTTCTGTAAATGTTAATTTTAAAATAATACAATGATTTTTAATGTAATTATTATAACTGTGCTGTCCATTTGGTGTATTTTGTTTTCTTATGACACATGTGTCAAACTCAAGCCACATCTGGCCCGCCACCTCATTTTGTGTGGCCCGCAAAGGCCTGGAATTACCATATTTGTTTCTAAATGTAGTCAACCTTCTATTTTGATAGAAAAAAATACATGTACTGTGTGCAATTTCATATATTTTAAACATTGTCTAATATTGCAACAAATATTAAATTATCACACATTCCAAACATCAAAATAAATAATTAAAGACCTGCTTGACTCACAATTTTGAAGCAATTTAACCATCAAATTGTACAATGTAAACATAATTTTTCGGTAAAAAACTGGTAGCTCAGTTGCCAGAATGTTACCGTAAAAACACAAAACAAAATAATGTGTAATGTTGTTTTTCCATTTACAGTAATACACCGTAAGAACAACGGCCGTAGATTTTACAGTAAAACAGTGGTACTGTTTTCCTATTTAAATTTACAGTATACATTAAAAAACATTGTACATTTTGGTAGCTAAACTTTACTCTAAAATCTACATATTTTTCTTACAGTTTACATAAAAATATATAACAATAAATAATTGTGTAATGAAGCAATTTAAAATATATATTTTATTTGCTGTTATAAGCTTCAGGCACACCTGTGAAGTGAACCGTGATTCGTCGCGGTTTACCTGACACATGAAACGTGACGGATTCACTTTGGCCACCAAATGGCATTAGAGTGTTGCATATTTTAAAATGTGTGGCAATTCCAACTTTGTCCACAGTGCCAGTTGCTATGCAGAGTGGCGCTTTCGCAAAATGATTAACCCCCCCATCTTCCTCTCACGCGAGAAACCCTTCCCCCTGTAACTCTGCTATCTGTGGAAGTTAGTAGCAAGCATTGCATTGGCAAGAGTAGAGAAATAAGTCAATATGGATCTAAGGGGACAACAATCAGGCTTTAGAAAAGGAAGGTCATGCACATACATTCCCTATAAAGGATCATTGAAAAGTGCATTGAATATCTTTCAATAACTTTTGTGGACTCTCAAAAGACCTTTGACAGCATTACCAGGGAAATGATTTGGAAAATAGCGAGATACAATGGAGTTCCTGACAAAATCATGAAAGTAATGCAGTCCTCCTATGAGAACTGCAACTGAACAATGAAACCTCAGAATCTTTTGAAATAAAAACTGGTGCAAAACTGAGATATTTTGTCACCATTTCCTTTACACTTGGTGATTGACTTCAGAATGAGAGAAATGGAGATGGGAAACTTCTGTGTACGGTTTGATAAGAAAGATCTGTTCGACCTTGATTTAGCTGAAGGTATCACACTCTTTGAAAAGAGTACATAAAACCTAATGAGTTGCCCTGACAAAACTAAATAACTCATGAGTCAAATGGCCCTATTATTGGACAGATATAATTGCAAAGTAATGGATATTGTAAACGAAGGTACAGATATTAGGATCAATGGGAAAGACATTCAAAAGTATTTAAATATTTTTAAGCAACGATGGTAAAAGCTCGGAAGTATTAGGAATACGGATTGGCAAGGCCAACTCAGTATTTGGAAATCTCTATGACCTATGGCAAAGAAAAAATATGAAAATGGAAACAAAGATCAACAATTATGAAGCTGTAGTCATGTCTGTGATGCCATAGGTGTGTGAGACATGTCAAATAACCACGAAAGAAAAAGAGAAGATCGATGCCTTCCTCTAAAAATGCCTCTGGGGGAAAATGGGAATTTCCTGGAAAGACCGGATAACAAATGAAGAACTCCGCAAAAGCAGAAGACTTCCGGTTCCGGTTCACCGTGCGTGACTGCTCGCTGACTGCTCGCTGTTTCGAAAAAGCTAAGTATCGTTCTATTTGTGTGCTTTTAAATTGTTCTGCAGCTTTCTTTATTACTTTCTCAACATATTTAGTAGTACTATTTAACTTGCAAATCACCCGATCTCTGTCTCTCCACCCCTCCCGCAGCTAGCTAGCAGCTAGCTGCTAAGCTAACGAAGCTAGCGCGGAGAAAGGCGTCGCCGGGCGCCGGTCAGAAGGAGTCTACTCCTGCACACCGTGACCAGGACTTCTCGGAAGACAGCAGGAACTTCACTCGGTGACAGAAAACACCGTGAGTATGGCTTCCTGCGCGTCTTGCACCTTACTCACGGAGAGGCTGGCTCTGCTAGAGGGCCGTGTCCGCCAGTTAGAGCAGAGTAATCTCGTAACTTTAGATGTTGCGGACACATCTGCTAGCGTTAGCTGTAGCGAGCTAACTAGCCCAGCATGTAGTAGTCCTAAGCGGCCTACAAGCTACGGTGTACCGGTTGAGACGCATAATAGATTTAGCTCTTTAGCTAGTCCTACACCCCAGTCTACCGGGCACCACACCTTAGTCATAGGGGACTCCATCACCCGAAACATAAAGCTTAGCAAACCAGCCACAATTAAGTGCATCCCGGGGGCCCGAGCACCTGACATAGAGGCTAATCTTAGGGAGCTAACTCGCAACAGGCCTAGTAAACACGTACGACAGGCTAATCGCACCACTAGTTATGCGAATATAGTTGTACACGTTGGCTCCAATGACACTAGAATGAGACAGTCAGAGATTACAAAGAGAAACATAGCCAGGACTTGTGATCTCGCTAGAAAGATGTCCAGGCATCGAGTAATTGTCTCTGGCCCCCTGCCTGCGAGAGGCAATGATGAGAGATATAGCAGATTAGTCTCGCTTAACAAGTGGCTGGCTAGCTTCTGTAGACAACAGGGACTAACGTTTATTGATAATTGGCCCTCTTTCTGGGGCAAACCAGGCTTGCTGATGAGGGACGGCCTTCACCCTAACCAGGAAGGCGCCATCATCCTGTCTAAGAATATAGACTACTGTTTAAGTCACATTTGACTAACTACACTAGAGCAAGCCCGGTCACAGGCAATTACAGAGCCTGCTAGTCCGGGTGAGGAGTCAGTTAAGCTAGAACTAGCCAGCGCCAGGCTGGATAATTCCTGTACGCATAGCAATTTTCTTAGAATAACACACAACTCACATAATGTGTTTTCTGTTGTGAATGTGTCCGGGGTAGATATGCATTCTACTGAGGTGGCAAATCATGATGCGTTTAGTCGATCGCAGCATCAAGCAAACAATCTGAAAATTCCCGTCGTATCAATTCCTAGATATGGTCGAAACTATTTAAAGTGCACTACGTATAATAAACGCAACATTATTAATATTTCTACTACGGATAATTTAAACAAAAACTCGTCAAAACAGCCCAATACTTATAATATGGGCTTTTTAAACATAAGATCATTGTCTCCCAAAACGTTATTAGTTAATGAGGTCATTAGAGACAACAATCTTAACGTCATTGGTCTTAGCGAAACCTGGCTCAAACCAGACGAATTTTTTGCGCTAAATGAGGCATCTCCTCCTAACTATACGAATGCGCATATTGCCCGTCCCCTTAAAAGGGGTGGGGGGGTCGCATTAATATACAATGAAAACTTTAACCTTACCCCTAACCTAAATAATAAATACAAATCGTTTGAGGTGCTTACTATGAGGTCTGTCGCACCGCTGCCTCTCGATATGGCTGTTATCTACCGCCCCCCAGGGCCCTACTCGGACTTTATTAATGAATTCTCAGAGTTCGTTGCTGATCTAGTGACGCACGCAGACAATATAATCATAATGGGGGACTTTAATATCCATATGAATACCCCATCGGACCCTCAGTGCGTGGCGCTCCAGACTATAATTGATAGCTGTGGTCTTACACAAATAATAAATGAACCTACGCATCGCAACGGCAATACGATAGATCTAGTGCTGGTCAGGGGTGTCACCACCTCCAAAGTTATGGTACTCCCGTATACTAAAGTAATGTCCGATCATTACCTTATAAAATTCGAAGTTCTGACTCATTGTCAACAAACTAATAATAATAATAACTGCTATAGCAGCCGCAACATTAATGCCGCCACAACGATGACTCTTGCTGACCTACTGCCTTCGGTAATGGCACCATTCCCAAATTATGTCGGCTCTATTGATAACCTCACTAACAACTTTGACAATGCCCTGCGCAAAACCATTGATAGTATAGCACCGCTAAAACAAAAAAGGGCCCCTAAAAGGCGCACCCCATGGTTTACAGAGGAAACCAGAGCTCATAAATTATCATGTAGAAAGTTGGAACGCAAATGGCGCGCGACCAAGCTTGAGGTTTTCCATCAAGCATGGAGTGATAGTTTAATATCGTATAAACGCATGCTTACCTTAGCTAAAGCTAAATATTACTCAAATCTCATCCGCCTCAACAAAAACGACCCTAAATTTTTGTTTAGTACAGTAGCATCGCTAACCCAACAAGGGACTCCTCCCAATAGCTCCACCCACTCGGCAGATGACTTTATGAATTTCTTTAATAAGAAAATTGAACTCATTAAAAAGGAGATTAAAGACAACGCATCCCAGCTACAACTGGGTTCTATGAACACAGATACAACTGTATCTACGACGGATACTGCAATACAAAATAGTCTCTCTCTTTTTGATGAAATAACATTAGAGGAACTATTACAGCGTGTAAGTGGGATAAAACAAACAACATGTTTACTTGACCCACTTCCTGGGAAACTTATCAAGGAGCTTTTTGTATTATTAGGTCCATCAGTGCTAAATATTATAAACTTATCACTTTCCTCTGGCACTGTTCCCCTAGCATTCAAGAAAGCGGTTATTCATCCTCTGCTCAAAAGACCTAACCTTGATCCTGACCTCATGGTAAACTACCGACCGGTGTCCCACCTTCCCTTTATTTCGAAAATCCTCGAAAAAATTGTCGCACAGCAGCTAAATGAACACTTAGTGTCTAACAATCTCTGTGAACCTTTTCAATCCGGTTTCAGGGCAAATCACTCTACGGAGACAGCCCTCGCAAAAATGACTAATGATCTACTGCTAACGATGGATTCTGATGCGTCATCTATGTTGCTGCTTCTTGATCTTAGCGCTGCTTTCGATACCGTCGATCATAATATTTTATTAGAGCGTATCAAAACACGTATTGGTATGTCAGACTTAGCCTTGTCGTGGTTTAACTCTTATCTTACTGACAGGATGCAATGCGTCTCCCATAATAATGTGACCTCTGACTATGTTAAGGTAACGTGCGGAGTTCCTCAGGGTTCGGTTCTTGGCCCTGCACTCTTTAGTAATTACATGCTGCCGCTAGGCGACATCATACGCAAATACGGTGTTAGCTTTCATTGCTATGCTGATGACACCCAACTCTACATGCCCCTAAGGCTGACCAACACGCCGGATTGTAGTCAGCTGGAGGCGTGTCTTAATGAAATTAAACATTGGATGTCCGCTAACTTCTTGCAACTCAACGCCAAGAAAACGGAAATGCTGATTATCGGTCCTGCTAAACACCGACATTTATTTAATAATACCACCTTAACATTTGACAACCAAACAATTACACAAGGCGAATCAGTAAAGAATCTGGGTATTATCTTCGACCCAACTCTCTCGTTTGAATCACACATTAAGAGTGTTACTAAAACGGCCTTCTTTCATCTCCGTAATATCGCTAAAATTCGTTCTATTTTATCCACTAGCGACGCTGAGATCATTATTCATGCGTTCGTTACGTCTCGTCTCGACTACTGTAACGTATTATTTTCGGGTCTCCCTATGTCTAGCATTAAAAAATTACAGTTGGTACAAAATGCGGCTGCTAGACTTTTGACAAGAACAAGAAAGTTTGATCATATTACGCCTATACTGGCTCACCTGCACTGGCTTCCCGTGCACTTAAGAAGTGACTTTAAGGTTTTACTACTTACGTATAAAATACTACACGGTCTAGCTCCGTCCTATCTTGTCGATTGTATTGTACCATATGTCCCGGCAAGAAATCTGCGTTCAAAGAACTCCGGCTTATTAGTGATTCCCAGAGCCCAAAAAAAAGTCTGCGGGCTATAGAGCGTTTTCTATTCGGGCTCCAGTACTATGGAATGCCCTCCCGGTAACAATTAGAGATGCTACCTCAGTAGAAGCATTTAAGTCCCATCTTAAAACTCATTTGTATACTCTAGCCTTTAAATAGCCCCCCTGTTGGACCAGTTGATCTGCCGTTTCTTTTCTTTTCTCCTCTGCTCCCCTTTTCCTTGAGGGGGGGGGGGGCACAGGTCCGGTGGCCATGGATGAAGTGCTGGCTGTCCAGAGTCGGGACCCGGGGTGGACCGCTCGCCTGTGCATCGGCTGGGAACATCTCTACGCTGCTGACCCGTCTCCGCTCGGGATGGTGTCCTGCTGGCCCCACTATGGACTGGACTCTTACTATTATGTTGGATCCACTATGGACTGGACTCTCACAATATTATGTCAGACCCACTCGACATCCATTGCTTTCGGTCTCCCCTAGAGGGGGGGGGTTACCCACATATGCGGTCCTCTCCAAGGTTTCTCATAGTCATTCACATCGACGTCCCACTGGGGTGAGTTTTTCCTTGCCCGTATGTGGGCTTTGT
The DNA here is from genome assembly GCF_033978685.3 of Nerophis lumbriciformis. Classification (NCBI taxonomy): domain Eukaryota; kingdom Metazoa; phylum Chordata; class Actinopteri; order Syngnathiformes; family Syngnathidae; genus Nerophis; species Nerophis lumbriciformis. The sequence continues at coordinate 47,200,556 of NC_084559.2, forward strand.
ACCGAGGATGTCGTTGTGGCTTGTGCAGCCCTTTGAGACACTTGTGATTTAGGGCTATATAAATAAAGATTGATTGATTGATTGATTGATTGAGAATATACTGACACAAACCACAAGTAAACACAGATTGGTTTGGTTTGGACATGCATTGAGAATGTCAGATGAAAGAATACCCAAAATGACAAGAATAAAAACCCTCAGGAGGCAAAAGAAAAACATTCAGACCATTATCAATGTGAAGAAGAATAGATAAGGACCTCACAAGCAGAAATACCACATGGGAGCAAACTAAATCAATAGTCCAAGACAGACCACAGTGGAGGAAATTTACATATCGATGCCCTCTAGAGCAGTGGTCTTCAACCACCGGTCCAAGGACCAGTGCCGGTCCGTGACACATTTACTTCCGGGCCGCGCAGAAACATTGATTAATTTATGAACGACCGCATTTCCTCCGACCACACTGTTGCCTGTCCCACTAGACACAGCAAAAGGCTTGTTCATAGATATAATAAAGTTCTTGGTAGGTTAAGTTAGACAGCAGCAACATTGAACATAAACCGTACAAAAAAATACACTGACTCAGATGTAATACAAATTATAGTTGGCGATACCAATATTTTGGTACCGGTACCTAAATGTATTTCGATACTTTTCAAAATACAGGGCACCACGAAAAATGTCATTATTGGCTATATGTTTACATAAATTATTATGATACATGACACATATTTCTTATTGCAATCAAAGAACACTTTGGGCATTCAATAAGATAGTAAACATATTTGAAAACTTTTCTTTTAGTAGTAAGTAAGTAAACAAAGGCTCCTAATTTGGCTGCTAACGTATGCAGTAACACATTGTGTCATTTATCATTCTATTATTTTGTCAAAATGATGAGGGACAAGCGGTAGAAAATGGATTATTAATCTACGTGTTCATTCCCTGGTAATATCTGCTTACTTTCTGTTTTAACATGTTCCATCTACACTTCTTTGAAAATGGAAATCACTATTGTACGTTTGTAGTTCAAGTGCATAAGGCAGACGGAGAAGTGCCATAGTGATACAATGTAAGTGTGCTAAATTTTTGCAAATAAATACACATCTACCCTGGACGAGTAAGTTAAAGTGCTAGTATTATTGCACAGGTAGTTAGCATTAACATGTGTTTACGCATGGAACATCGCAACAAACAAGCATACATAAATGTTGCTATATATGAAATAATGCACAAAATATAAATACTTTTAGAATAGAAAAAAAACCCTTAGAAATAGAAAGCCATATGAATCCATTGGAACTAATGGCAAGTATGTCTAGTTTTATTATACTGTACATCTATGCTTTTGTACTCGACAATGACGTGTCACGTATAACGCATCAGGTACATTAGTTAAAAATTTGCAAACAAACTTGCAAAAATTAGTCAACAAACGAGAGTCTTTGGAAAGCTTTTTTGCAAAGAAACAAGGCTCCCACTAATTCAGCTTTATGGTGAGTTGTATTTTTAATGCACTTATTGTTGTTGTATTCATCTGCCAGAAGTGGAAGGCCGGTCTGTGAAAATAATGCCTACAATAAACCTACATTAAACTGGTGCATTAAACTGGTGCAGAAAAGGTTGGGGACACCTGCACTAGATTACAGAACGGCCTAAGGCGGGGGTCAGCAACCCGCGGTTCTAGAGCCGCATCTTTAGCGCCGCCCTAGTGGCTCCCTGGACGTCTTTTAGAGATGTGTGAAAATGGAAAAAGTTGAAGAAAAAATATATTTTTAGTTTTAATATATTTTCTGTAGGAGAACAAACATGACACAAAAACCTTCCTAATTGTTAGAAATCCCACTGTTTATATTAAACATGCTTCACTGATGAGAGTATTTGGCCAGAGCCGTTTTGTCCTACTAATTTCAGCAATCCTTGAACTCATCAACGTTTATTTACATGTACAACTTTCTCCGATGCTGCCACAGAAAAACGTGTTTCATGCCACTTCTTCTTTGTCTCATTTTGTCCACCGAACTTTTTATTATGTGCGTGAATGCACAAAGGTGACCTTTGTTGATATTATTGACTTGTTGGAGAGCTAATCAGGCATATTTGGTAAGTGCATGACAGCAAGCTAATCGATGCTAACATGCTATTTAGGCTAGCTGTATGTACTTATTGGATCATTATGCCTTGTTTGTAGGTATATTTGAGCTCATTTAATTTTCTTAATGTCCTCTGTATATTTAATTTATATTTGCATGTCTCATTATCTGTATGTAATATTGGCTGCATTTCTGATGTATGTATATATATATATATATATATATATATATATATATATATCCATCCATCCATCCATTTTCTACCGCTTATTCCCTTTGGGGTTGCGGGGGGCGCTGGAGCCTATCTCAGCTACAATCGGGCGGAAGGCGGGGTACACCCTGGACAAGTCGCCAGCTCATCGCAGGGCCAACACAGATAGACAGACAACATTCACACTCACATCCACACACTAGGGCCAATTTAGTGTTGCCAATCAACTTATCCCCAGGTGCATGTCTTTGTGCATGTCTTTTTTATATATATATATATATATATATATATATATATATATATATATACAAACAGGTTGCTCATCAGTTACTCAGTGTCATGTCTGTGTGATCATGTTTTGTTTTAGTCATGTTCGGTTTTGTTTTTGGACTCTTTGTGCACTTTTGTTTGTTTTGTCACCATAGCAACCCATTAGTTTTCACCTGTCATGTCACGCACCTGTTCACGTTTTGAGTCACGCACCTGTTTTTACTGATCATGTCACTGCTATTTAAGCCGGTCTGTTTCTGTTGTTCATCCTGGTGACATTATCCTTTCATACCATGCTTCTTCTGACACCCCTGCTACCTCGTTTTGTCTTCATGCTACCATAGTTCCATGCCAAGTAACTTTTTGTTCATTGTTCATAGTTTCTGCCTTTGTGCAAGTTTTGTTTCATTAGTCAAGTTTGTTCTCCGCCATTGTGCGCGCCTTTTGTTTGCTTCCTTTTTTGTAGTCTGTTAGTTGTAAAAATAAAAATATGTAGTTACATTCCTGTCTTGCCCGCGCCAACTTTCCTTTGCATTCCGGGAAAACAAACCCCAAGGACCACGTATTGACACTCAGTACTTGAGTAGTTTTTTCACAACATACTTTTTACTTTTACTCAAGTAAATATTTTGGTGACTACTCCTTACTTTTACTTGAGTAATAAACCTCTAAAGTAACAGTACTCTTACTTGAGCACAATTTCTGGCTACTCTACCCACCTCTGGGAACAGGTGAGAGAGCAAGCGCTCAGACCCAAAGAGTGGCAAAAAATGGAGGCAAACGGGAAGTAGAACGTAGCTCTTCCTATACAACAGGATTTCGCTGCTGTTTTTAGGAATGTGCTGTAAAAATGTTAATCTCATCCAGGTTGTTTCAACTGAATTCAGGTCGATCCATAGAGTTGCATTTTACAATATTTCATTTTCTTCTTGTGTTTGGAACCAGTATTTCCTTAGTCGGCCAGGTTGTGGGTGTACGCAAATAACCTCCAACGCACAAATAACCATCATTTCAGTCCCCAGCTTTTTTTTAGTACTGACACTCTTTAAAGGTCATAGTCAAAAAGCCTCAGAGGGTTGTCGAAAAAAGAAAATGAAAAGCAGGGTGAATCGACTTGAGCCCAAAATGAATGCAGTTGCGAGTAAGGAAAGTAAAACTGCTCATTTAAATAACCTTGCTTAAAATAGTGGAGGGTGTCATTAATCTTCATGCCATTGCCAAGGATAAATGTGAGACTTAATTAGAGCTAATAGGAATTTCATATATCTATCCCCCAAACTCCAGATGTGGTGGCTCATGTTATGTTATAATTATTTTGGAAAATGATTATATGACACAATTTGGTTTACTGGGAATCTTGAGTGTTACTTTTAAAGTACAAGTAGAGTGTATGCTTATTTGTGTTTCATTGTATCCATTAAACCTTATCCAATTGTATTTACAATCCGCAAAAGTTTGTGAAAGTAATGTCTAAATTACAAAATGCCACAAATGCAGTCAGCCGTTTTGAACATTCCGCTCCGAATACTTTTGGTCATTTTCGTAGACTCTACGTCACTGTACTAACGCTGCACTCTGATCATATTATTAGATCAGTCATATTGGAAATACGCAAAAATTTGAAAGAGATGTGCTGTTTATCATTCACAATCCTCATGTATGACAATATCACATTATGCATTCAAAATCGTAAATAAATAGCTAAAGATTGAGCAAACAGATTAAAGGTCCTCTGTTGCGTTCGTTATACTCTCTAAAACATCCAGAAAGCGCTAAAAATACTCTATTTACATGTCGTGACCTAAAAATGACCAAATATAAAAGATATTGTGATTATAAGCGCCAGCGCAGACGGACTATTTTAGCAACGGATTGATAGCATTAAGCTAATGCTATCTTACGATGCTATTGTTGACATACTAAAAGCCGGCAGCTGCTTTTGCTCCGTCTTAAACTTACTAAAAGTAAATTGTAGTTTATAATTCATGCACCTCTCACTTGGTAGTAGACAAATGTGGCCATGGTCTGACAGACTGCTCGAGGTGGCGAAAAAGATACAAAAGGACGTTACATGCAGCAACTTTTTTTTTTTAACCCTTTGTAAGGATTGTGATTGAATCTTCATCAAAATGGAATTATGTGAGCATCCCGTTGGTCGGCATCCCAGCGAGAATGAAAATAATAGTCTTTGTTTTAATATGGTTTAATATGGCTAGTTTGTATGCTTGGCACCGAGCAATGCCGCTAATGCTATAGTGTTTCTATAAAGCTGCATCCGGGTAGCAGTCGGCTTTCTGAAACTTATTGCTCATCCTCTTTGAGTTCCGGCTCAAAAATATAAGGTTTTGGATCATCATTTTTCCCAAAGTAATTATTGTTGGCTCTCACACAATCTGCTTGATTAGCATTGTTGTTGGTGGGGAAGGAATCTGTGGTTCCTCATGTGACTGGCTTCCTCATTAACTCTCAAAATGGCTCAGGAATCTCTGTGACCTTGATACAATCTATTTATTCGCAAACTTTGAAAGTCTTTTGGTGTCATACTGTATTTTACAAACCATAGGACACACCGGATTATAAGGTGCACTGCCAATTAATGGTCTATTTTCGATCTTTGGATTATAGAGCGCATTAAAGAAGTCATATTTATGTTTTATTTTTTTCTAAATTGAAAACACTTCCCTGTGGTTTACATAACATGTAATGGTGGTTCTTTGGTCAAAATGTTGCATGGATTACGTTTTACAGACCATCTTCAAGCCGATTCTAGCAGCGTCTTTTCTCCGTCATCTTTGTTGTAGCGGTGTAGCATGCAAGGACGGGATGGGAAGAAGTGTCAAAAGATGGAGCTAACTGTTTTAATGACATTCAGACTTTACTTAAATCAATAACAGAGCAGCATCTCCTCATCCGTGGCTCACTAGTGCAATTAGTGTGTCCTGTGAAAAACCGTCCGACCGGAACTCTCTAATAACTAAAGTTCCCTGGGTGAATAATGTAAACTCACCACACCGGTAGTTTTTAGCGCTTTCATGGCAAGTTTACTGACGGATATAAGTAAGAACTTTACACTACTTTTTATTAGAAATGGTAACAGCGGAGGATGAATGTCACATAACAAGAAGATAGAGAAAAAGAAGCAGCTACGACTACGGTGTCAGTACAGACTACAAAGGCAGAAGCGCGCAATGTTTTAGGATTTATGAAGATCCCAAATACAGATCAGCAGATACCAGAAGGCAAGCAAAGTTGATTGTGAAACAAAATACCAGCTAATGTCTTACCTTATACATACACCATAATAATACTCGTATGTTTAATGTGCTGACAATCCATCAAGCGGTGCGGCTTCATAGATTACCAAAGTCGTACTAAAACATTTTGACAGATTTTTGAACGCAATGTGTAATGTTCTATATTTTCAATGCAACATACAAAATGTTGGTGTTGTTTACTTGAGTCATATTGCAGTCTACACATATCTCTTTTGTGTGAGACTGCCATCATAGTGCAGTATACACATATCTCTTATGTGTGACTGCCATCTACTGGTCACACTTATCACTACACCATTGTACCAAATAAAATTGCTTCGAAGTTGGTTAGCAAAACCAGAATTATTCCGTACCTTAAGCGCACCAGGTTTTGTCCAGTTTTGAGAGAAACAAAGGATTTTAAGTGCGTCTTGTAGTCCGGAAAATACGGTATATGATAATAGCTTGAATATAGAGGCAACTTGTTTTCCCACCCTACTGGTACTTTAAATTTCAGACAAGCAATATAAAAACAAATTGTTTAGTGTTTCTTTTACAAGAAACTCAATTGTGGCAAGTAACCACATCAGATATCAAGATCCATGTGAACTTCTGAGTAAACAAAGTAGCTACCGTCACTGGTATACACTTTGCAAATATTAAATGGATTTTGACTCACGGTAAGTGGTGTACGCCTTTCCTTCTCCCTCAGATGACTGTTGTTTGCAATCTTAGCAGCTTTTGAGAGTCTGATCTTGGAAAGTGAATCATGCGCTCCTTTGGGCCACAGACCAAACACAGAGATGCCCTTGCGCATCAAATATAACCCCCGGCTTCTGAAGGAAAGCAGACGCTTGGTATGCAGCCTTAAAGCGTTACTTAAAGGTGTCTTTAGATGTCTTAGACTCAAGATGCAATCTTTGTCTTCTGTGACTCTGGCTGACGTATATTCTTCAATATTTTGCGTGATATTGACGATGTACGATATGAGTTATATCAATTTGGACGACGATAGAGCTTTTAATACTATTGTTATATCGTGATAATGCATGTTGAAGACATGCTCTAGCGGAGTCCTGCAAAAATTCGACAGCGACAAACAAACAAACAAACGGACATGTCCTCCACACAATGTAGCATCCTTGCTGGCAGGTAATTTCCCTCCACAGTGCCGTAGAGCCTCTTCTAAGTCAGTAATCTTCACTCCATGGCGGCATGTAAAGTAATTTTCTTACACGTGACATCCCAGGAGGAGGACAAAATGCTAAACGTGTACACTACCCACCAAAAGAGGATATGCGAACTGTTAACCGCATAGAAGAGCCCTTGAATAAACAAAGATGGGCGATTTAATACCAATATCGACATACCGAGTATCAGTATATTAACAACAAAAGATTTTGTCAATTTTGTTATTGTTTACAAACTCTGGAAGTAAATTCCTGGACACAGGAGGGCTTTAGGGGGAAAATCAAATTAAATCAAAGCCAAAAGTATGAATTTATTGTAATTTTTTATTGATATTAAAATGCCGCCTTTGTGTTTTTGTCTGATTTTTCTCAATTTTAAGTATCAGGCTTGGTATGGCCAATACTTCCCCTTTAACTACTTGGTAATGGATCAATATTCAGAAATTAAGGACTATTTTGGGACAAATGATAATCCCAGATCCGTACATTTTTATATATACCCCTCATCAGGCTCATCTCGAATGGCGATGAGTCCGCGTACAGGAGAGAGGTGGACCGGCTGGCGTCCTGGTGCAGCCTCAACAACCTGGAGCTGAACGCCCAGAAAACAGTGGAGATGATCATGGACTTCAGGAAAGTCACAGCCCCACCATCCCCCCTCACCTTGATTGACTCTCCCACTCCCGTCTACATTGTGGACTCCTTCCGTTTTTTGGGCACCACCATCACCCAAGTGGGAATCGACCATCATCTCCCACATCAAGAAGGCCCAGCAGAGGATGTACTTCCTGCGGCAGCTGAGGAAACTTAAGGTGCCGACCGAGATGCTGGTGCAGTTTTACTCAGCCATCATCGAGTCCATCCTGACCTCCTCCATCACCGTGTGGTTCCCCGGCGCCACAGTCCAGGATAAGCATAGACTGCAGCGCATCGTATGTGCTGCTGAGAAGGTGATTGGCTGCAAGCTCCCATCCCTCCAGGACCAGGAGGCGTGTGGGTCGGATCACAGCTGACTCTTCTCACCCTGGACACACACTATTCTCCCCTCAGGCAGGAGACTACGGTCCATCCAGACCCACACCTCCCACCTCCCGCCACCTGAACACTGTTTTCCCCTCGGCCATCAGGCACACGAACAATAACTCCTGACTGTAGCTCCCTAGAATTCCTTCTAATTCTATAACAATATCTGATAACTCAGTTACAGCTCTTGTTATTACCAAATCTGTGTTATGTGTTTTATGTTGCATGATTGCACCAAGAAAAATTCCTAGTTTGTGAACCCGTTCTCAAACAATGGCAATAAAACGATTTTGATTCTGATTCTGATATTTTTGAATCTGAATATACAGAGGATGTGCTACAAGTTTTAGAAGCAGAGTGATAAGCAGATCCAGCAAGTAGCAGTATTGCTAAGTGCTAAACAAGTAATACAAACTAAGAACATAATAAAACAACCACTTACTGTACAATGTTTGCTCTCACTGGGATGCTGACAGATGAGATGTTCACATTTTCCTTTTTCGATGAAGAACTAATCATAATCCTCACGTGGCTGCAAACTTTTCTCGCCATCTCCAGGTCTAAGTTGAATGTCAGCGTTGACCAACTTATCGGTTTATGAACACAACTTCCTACTATCCAGGTAAGAGGCATGATTTATAATCTGGACTAAACTTTCGCCGGCCCAGTGGCAATGTAGGAGCTCACCGGCTCAGTATGTCAACACTGTAGCTGCATGAGCTAGTTAGCTGTCTGTGATCACGGCGACAAAAAAAGTAGTTTATGCTCATAAAAACAATATTGCTAATACCTTTTCAATTCACGAGATGTAAATAGAATATTGTTGCCGGTTTTTGGATGTTTATTTTAGAGGGCTTTACGAGTGTAATAGAGTATTCCCAATAGCTGCTTTGTTGTCCACCCCATACTTGCTGTATTTTACAACTTAGAATGCATAAACAAGGAAAACATATGTGTTCTTGTCTTACATAGGGATTGTGAATTCAAAAAAGTAAAAAAAAATTCATATCAAGTGCAGCAAAAAAAACATCTAAAGTGTGATTTTTAACTGACGATTATCGATTCAAAATGTTCCAAGATCGATTTTTTTTAAAAGCGTTTTTCAGGCCATCTTTACAACGTACATCAGCAGCCAAGAGTACCTCTTTCAATCTTTAACTTGTTTTGTAAAGGTTTTATTATAATTTATATACCAGAAAACAGAGGTGTCAAAGTCCTTTTCACTGAGGGCCACATCGCAGTTGTGTTTGGCCCCAGAGGGCCGCTTCTAACAGTGAATACTATTACACAATTATTTTAATGCATTTTATGAGTAGATTTTTTAAAAACTAAAATGTAAAAAATATATGGTAAATTGCAATAATTTCACCTCAACATTGAGTGTATGTTAATGTAAATGGTAAGGCAGTACTGCTGTTTTTATGGTAAAAAAAGACAGCTAGGTTGCCAGAATTTTACTGTAAAATTTACATTTGTTTAAAACAACTGCAATTTTACAGAAACATTTTGGCACCTGAGCTGCCGGTTTGTTTGTTTGTTTGTTTTTTACAGCAAATGAACAACTGTAGATTTTTCGGTTTATTACTGTAAATGCCAAAACGGCACCACAGTTTATTACAGTAAAAAAAGTACAGTTTTTTTATTTAGAGAAAAATGCTATAAAAACCACAGTAAATTTCACAATTTTACCATGAAATCTATTGCTACTTTTTACATTGCACAATTTGATAAATATCTTGCTTTGAAATCATTATTATTAGTATTTATTTCTATTTTTAAAAAATGGTTTGAATGTTTATTATGTTTTGCATAATTAGACAATATTTAAGTTAACATAATGTGTGATTACATGGAATACATATATATTTGTTCTCCCAAAATAGAAAGAAAGAATACATTTATTAAGAAAAATTGCAGTACTTTATTTATACATATTATTTCCAGGCTTTCGAGGGCCACATAAAATTAAGTGGCGGGCCACATCTGGTCCCCGGGCCTTGAGTTTGACACCTGTGCCATAGAACCTGTTTAAATCATGTTGAATCAAGAATAACTCCTGAATCGCATCACCCCAGAAATCGGAATTGAATTGAATCGTGACTTGATGTAAAAAAAACCATCCCCATTCCCTGCACCCAAACATTAGTGTGACTCAAAATGGACAACACTTCTGTGCTGAAATGGAAACTGTTTGGGGTCAAAGCAATTGTCATTCATTACTAAGAACTCATCTCTTGAACACATTTATGTGAATGGATTCATTTCACCTCATTGAAACAAGCTGGGAGTTGTCAAACGAGCTGGACTTAGAATTGCCAATGCGAGCTGAGGTGTCTACAAACGTATCACTGATTGCATTAAAAAAGTTAGCTAATTAAAAATCTCCCTGGAGTTAATGAAGTTTTTTAGGATTAAAAAGTAATATCGAAGAAGAACTTTAAAAACACTCACCAGAGTTCTGCTGCTAATTAGTACCAGGATAGAAACAGACAACAGTTTCGGAATAATTATCTTTCTCCAACGCTCACTGTACACTATAAGTGCATTGCATGACCATGTTGTATACCACCAGGCAGCCTTCTCTTCTCCATGATATTAATACTGATTAAAACCGATATGTTTTGTAGTTGGATGTATTAAGTACTACCTTCCTACACAGTGGGACTACACCATCATTTGAGGATGTTATTGTGGTTTGTGCAGCCCTTTGAGCATACTTGCCAATCCTCCCGGATTTTCCGGGAGACTCCCGAAATTCAGCGCCTCTCCCGAAAACCTCCCGGGACAAATTTTCTCCCGAAAATCTCCCGAAATTCAGGCACACAATATAAACAGCGTACCTGCCCAATGACGTGATAAGTGTAGAATGATCGAGGGCGAATTCTTTGTTTCTTATGTGGGTTTATTGTTAGGCAGTTTCATTAACGTCCTCCCAGCGCGGTAACAACACACAACAACAGCAGTCACGTTTTTGTCTACCGTAAAGCAGTTTGTCTGCCGTAAACAGCAATGTTGTGACACTCTTAAACAGGACAATACTGCCATCTATTGCATTTGATGAAAGCACTTTTGTGCGTGCCACACAGCAATGCATCATCAGAGAGGGTGTTCAGCATGGTTAGAAAAATAGTGACAGAGAATAGAACAAGGATGGACAATTCAACCCTTAACTCAACAATGAGTAGATGAGTGTTATGTGTGTGTATATGTGTAAATAAATGAACCCTGAAATTCAATTATTTATTTTATTTATACATATATATATATATATATATATATATATATATATATATATATATATATATATATATATATATAATAAAATAAATATATATTTATATATATATATATATATATATATATATATATATAATAAAATAAATATATATTTATAGCTAGAATTCACTAAAAGTCAAGTATTTCTTATATATATATATATATATATATATATATATATATATATATATATATATATATATATATATATATATATATATATATATATATATATATCCATCCATCCATCCATCTTCTTCCGCTTATCCGAGGTCGGGTCGCGGGGGCAGCAGCCTAAGCAGGGAGCCCAGACTTCCCTCTCCCCAGCCACTTCATCCAGCTCCTCCCGGGGGATCCCAATGGCGTTCCCAGGCCAGCCGGGAGACGTAGTCTTCCCAACGTGTCCTGGGTCTTCCCCGTGGCCTCCTACCGGTCGGACGAGCCCGAAACACCTCCCTAGGGAAGCGTTCGGGTGGCATCCTGACCAGATGCCCGAACCACCTCATCTGGCTCCTCTCGATGTGGAGGAGCAGAGGCTTTAGTTTGAGCTCCTCCCGGATGACAGAGCTTCTCACCCTATCTCTAAGGTAGAGCCCCGCCACCCGGCGGAGGAAGCTCATTTTCGTCCGCTTGTACCCGTGATCTTGTCCTTTCGGTCATAACCCAAAGAGATCGACCGGTAAATTGAGAGCTTTGCCTTCCGGCTCAGCTCCTTCTTTACCACAACAGATCGATACAGCGTCCGCATTACTGAAGACGCTGCACCGATCCGCCTGTCGACCTCATGATCCATTCTTCCCTCACTCGTGAACAAGACTTGTCTACTGTAAAGCAGTTCGTCTGCCGTAAACAGCAATGTTGTGACACTCTTAAACAGGACAATACTGCCATCTAGTGCATTTGATGAAAGCACTTTTTGCGTGCCACACAGCAATGCATCATCAGAGAGGGCGTTCAGCATGGTTAGAAAAATAGTGACAAATAGAACAAGGATAGACAATTCAACCCTTAACTCAACAATGAGTAGATGAGTGTTATGTGTGTAAATAAATGAACACTGAAATTCAAGTATTTCTTTTATATATATATGAAATACTTGACTTAGTATGTCTTTTATATATATATATATATATATATATATATATATATATATATATATATATATATATATATATATATATATATATATATATATATATACACACACAGTACATGAAATACTTGACTTGGTAAATCCTAGCTGTAAATATACTCCTCCCCTCTTAACCACACCCCCAACCACAGCCCCTCCCCGCCCCCCACCCCCCAACCTCCCAAAAGTCTCAAGGTTGGCAAGTATGCCTTTGAGACACTTGTGATTAAGGGCTATATAAATAAACTTTGATTGATTGATTTATTGATTGCTTTAACTTTGCGTCTTTTGATGTCTGTTGCTGTTGCACGCGTCGTTTGAGTAGTGTTTTTACTCGTCTTTATCAAAATATAACTATAGATGTCAACATTGTGTATGTGCTGAAAGCTTAATTTATGATTGTTTTTTTTCGAGAAAGGTTAAATGGTGCCAAGTATCCATTGAGAGCCGAGCTACACTAAATTGCCAAAATTATTTATTTGGCCACCCATCTAAATGATCAGAATCAGTTGTCTTAACCACTTGGCTCGGCCACAGGTGTATAAAATCAAGGACTTAGGCATGGAGACTGTTTCTATAAACATTTGTGAAAGAATGGGCCGCTCTCAGGGGTTCAGTGATTTCCAGCGTGGAACTGTCATAGGATGCCACCTGTGCAACAAATCCAGTCGTGAAATTTCTGAAGGACAACTCTAGGTTTGGAGGTTGCCAGGAGAACGGTACATTTCGGACTGCAATGTGCCGAGTGTGAAATTTGGTGGATGAGAAATTATGGTGTGGGGTTGGGTTTCAGGAGTTGGGCTTGGCCCCTTAGTTCCAGTGAAAGGAACTTTGAATGCTCTAGGATACCAAAACATTTTGGACAATTCCATGCTCCCAACCTTGTGGGAACAGTTTGGAGCGGACCCCTTCCTCTTCCAACATGATAGTGCACCAATGCACAAAGCAAGGTCCATAAAGACATATGACAGAGTCTGGTGTGGATGAACTTGACTGGCCTGCACAGAGTCCTGACCTGAATTAGAACGGAGACTGAGAGCCAGGCCTTCTCGACCAACCTCAGTGTGTGACCTCACCAATACGCTTTTGGAAGAATGGTAGAAAATTCCTATAAACACACTCCGCAACCTTGTGGACAGCCTTCCCAGAAGAGTTGAAGCTGTAATAGCTGCAAAAGGTAGACCGACATCATATTGAACCCTATGGGTTAGGAATGGGATGGCACTTCAAGTTCATATGTGAGTCAAGGCAGGTGGCCAAATACTTTTGGCAATATAGTGTAGCTTGACCACCAAGCTGGTTTTCAGACAAGATTTGTGCAGTTATTTCCAGTTTGCCATGCCAATCATATAGTAAGACCACTGCTTGGTCGCAATGTGTGTTTACATGTCAGTCATTACACAACATAACACAAAAACAAGGTTATTTGATCAAAAAGTATCTTCTGCAATTTTACAACACCGCTCTTGGATTTTGTGATGTCAGCGAAGTATGGTATAGAAGTGAATATCAAGATACAAACGCAACTGCTTCCACTGCAAAAATGCACGAGAACAATCATTTATCATACACAGAAGCTATTGAACTATGTCATCTAATCGTGGATTTGATATTTTTATTTTTTGCCTGTAAGTTCTTGAGCAATTTCAGGGCTGGCCGGCTTGTAACACGTGTTTTGCCTGAGCGGATTGAGTAATGGGGAGGTAGTACAACCCCTGCAGTAAGTAAGCCCTCCAAAAAAGGTGTGTAACAGAGTAATGATAGTGTGTATGGACGAACACACACACTCATACATATACAATGTTGTGTCATCAATCTCAGTTTTCTTATCCAATCTGGAACTGGGTTGCAGCTTTATTTCCCCAACAGTTTCTCAGTTTATCATAGGGTCAACAGTAATTGTGCGATAGCCTCAGTGCTGGCGTTATTCAGATTGCAAGTGTTTTTTTGTCTTGCTGGCTTAGCATGTTTTAGCATTGTTGATGCTCACAAGCTTCTGTGATTAGAACTGTTGCCTAAAGCCAAGTGTAAATTATTCAACCGACTGTGTCTCAGGGCGGCGGGAACAAGTCCAAGTGCATCTGGTCATTTAAACCATAAAGAATGAACACTATAACGATGACTAACTGACTCAAATCAAACGAGATTTTTTTTTTTATTGTTGAGGAAATTTCACCTCAGAAACCGTGCTTACATTCCTGTGACCTTAAAGGGGAACTGCACTTCTTGTGGAATTTCACTACCATTATGAGGGACAAGAACACATGTCTTTATTTTTTTATTTTAAAGATCAATCGACAATCAATCAAAGTTTATTTATCCAGCCCTAAATCACAAGTGTCTCAAAGGGCTGCACAAGCCACAACGACATCCTCTGCTCAGATCCCATATCAGGTCAAGAAAAAACTCAACCCAATGGGATACAATGAGAAAACTTGGAGGGAACCGCAGATGTGGGGACCCCCCGCCCCCTGAGCGACTGGTGCAATAGACCAATAGACGTCGAGTGGATCAAGTTAGTAGTGTGAGTCCAGTCCATAGTGGGGCCAGCAGGAGATCATCTTGAATGGAGACAAGTCAGCAGCGCAGACGTCCCCAACTGATGCACAGATGAGTGGTCCACCCTGGGTCCCGACTCTGAACAGCTAGCGCGTCATCTGTGGTGACCTAATAACCCCTCCACGCAGGAGAGGGGGCAGAGCAGAAAAGAGACGGCGGATCAACTGGTCTAAGAGGGGGTCTATTTAAAGGCTAGAGTATACAAATGAGTTTTAAGATTAATGATAAAAAAACGCTTGGAAGATCCGGCTAATGGGAGTCACCGTTGTAGCTTTCAGCCTTCAGTTACTGTATATTTCGGACAATAAGTCGCTACTTTTTTGGTAGACTTTGAACCTTTGAAAACGGTGCGGCTAATTTATGGATTTATCTTTGCTAACACCCATAATGTTCTGTATTCAACAAATAGTTTTCAACACCAACACTGAAAATGTGTGTTGCTGTTCATTGGCGGCATCTTTTGGACGAGTTTGCTCACTGAAGTTGTTGCGGGTTGAAAATGTACTTTGTGT
Organism: Nerophis lumbriciformis; assembly: GCF_033978685.3. NCBI lineage: Eukaryota > Metazoa > Chordata > Actinopteri > Syngnathiformes > Syngnathidae > Nerophis > Nerophis lumbriciformis. Next base: position 47,216,076 of record NC_084559.2, read on the forward strand.
TTCAACCTTGAACCGGAAGTATATCCCAAGTCATCTACTCTACGTCCACAGCGTTTCTGCTAGAAAGGCTTTTTCATTCATTTCTCCAAGCAACGTTTGTAAGTTTTACAATATAACTAAACAATTCATACATACAAGCAACATTTGTAAGTTTTACAATATAGCTAAAACAATTCATACTTACTAAACCATCCCATGTGTGATGTCTGTAGAAGTGTTTTCATGCATATTTGTACCTGCTATCGTAATGTAATCAAGCTAGCGTCGTTAGCATTAGCAAATATGCTAACACGTTTACAAGACTCTGTGTTAGTATTATTACCTTACAATGGCATTCTTTTTTTATCGTTCACCAAAACGTCACCATGGAGTTATCAAGTCTGATTGGAGAGCTAGCTTCCGCAGCTAGTGGGTCCATGACGATGATTTCTGTTTTGTTTGATAAGCCGCCTTACTGCCGTGTGACAGGCACCGTTTGGAAACAATTAAGGTATGTAAATATACATTCGTAAAGGTATATATCTGCGGTTTATGGTCCGGTGCGTCTGCTATATGAAAAAATGTTGATGTATTCTAAAATTTGGTGGGTGCGGCTTAAATACCGTTGTGCGCTATAGCCTGGAAAGCACGGTAGTTATTTACTCATTACATTAAAAGTAATTGATATTATTATAAATGACTGTTAAATTAATTCCTAGGAAGAAAAAAGATACATATAGGAAGCTTGTTTGTAAAATTTCGATCATCTGGACGCTCTGGGTACTTTTGTATTGAAAAAGAAAATAACAGAAGTTAATGTTCTGTTGATAGAAACAATTTGACCATAACACACATTTGCATTCCCTAAGGAATACTTTTAAATTGTTCGGCAGTTTGATCGGCAACACTTCATTCATGCCACTGATGGACTCTGCATCGGGTTAACACAAAGGCAGACACCTCTTGATCAAAACAAACAAGGCAAAAACATTCAAATATGTTCATTGCCTGATAATGTACAGTACCTGCAAGGTGACCAAAAACCCCAAAGAAGTTTTGTTGTGTCCATCTTTCTGGTGTCACTTCCTCTTCAACCTCAGTTTGTAAACGATCAATGAGTCCATACAGAGCTAAGAGCCGGAGATTCAAGAAATACCCGTGTAAAAAATTGTCTGAGGAGGGGGACCTTAAACGCTGATTTAGCGTGGGTGAAACAAGGCTTAGGCTAAATATGTATTCGTTTAAGGGGTTATCCGGCTTAGTGCCTAAGAAAAACCAATAATTGATCACCTCTCACTCTCTTATAAAGAATCCGGATGCTGCAGTATGTCACAAAACTATTCAGTTTCAAAAAAGAACCAAAATGATACCATTAGTGTTATAATTCCAGGCTTTTCCCACAATATGACATGTGATATGGGCCTCATAAATAATGTAACACTGCCTGAGTAACTAAGACCTCAAGACATTAATGGGTTTCATACAGAAACTGTGAGAAGGAATCGTTACTGTGTTCTAATTAACAGTATCACAGCTTTTCCGGAAAAAAAAAAAATGCTCAGAACACCCAAGTCTGTGGGGAGAGAGACGCTGCGATACTGCATAAATTACTACGGTGCATTGTACAGCCAAGTCTCTTCGTTTCTCTCAATAACATGACCTAATTTCTTATACTTGGGGGATCTGGGAGGATCTTGAACATGCACACACGCCAATGTCACATTCCAACATCCGGGCAAAAGGAACTGTAGTAGTACTGCGGTAGAGCGCTTGGCGAAAACAAGGTAAAAGGCAGGTCAGATGAGATCTAGATCTGTCTGCTGAGATATCATTAGCGAGCCTTCAGGAGATTGTACGCATTAAACAGAATGTCTGAGTGATTATGCGCGTCCTGGGGGTTTTGGAACACATCGAGAAACCAATAACCAATGAAATTTGCAGTCAAATGAAGAGTAGTATCTTATGTTCCCTCGTTCCACTCTCAACACCATCTGGGATACGAAATAAATGTTTCTGTGCTAGGGTTCAATCTCATGTCGATCATTTATTAATTTACATAAATGGAAGAACTTCGATTTAAAGCAGTATGTCAAGGTGTTTTACCCAGATTTGAAGGCCCGGTCCAAGTAGCGTAATCTGCCCGGACTGGTGGATGTGGTAGCTCACAACGGGGCAGTAGCTGGTGGTCCATGCAGTGTCAGAACATTTTTTTTGGGTTTGACTCAACAAAACACTTGGTAAATGGGTCATGGTGTGCCACAGGTGAGCTCCATTACATTATCAATTAAAGCCAGGAATTATGCGCTGGTGTCGCACATAAGTGTGAAAAGGAAATGGAATGGTGGCTCAAAGACGAGGCACAAATTATATGGCATGGTAGGTAGTATCAGATTTGGTCTACAAGTTAAAGTTAAAGTACCACTGATAGTCACACACACACTAGGTGTGGTGAAATTACCCTCTGCATTTGACCCATTACCTTGTTCCCCCCCTGGGAGGTGAGGGGAGCAGTGAGCAGCAGCGGTGGCCGCTCTCGGGAATCATTTTGGTGATTTAACCCCCATTTCCAACCATTGATGCTGAGTGCCAAGCAGGGAGATAATGGTCCCATTTGTATAGTCTTTGGTATGACTTGGCCGGGGATTGAACTCACAATCTACCGATCTCAGGGTGGACACTCTAACCACAAGGCCACTGAGCAGGTTTTGAGCAAGAATATGGATTATTTCAAAAATCTGTCCATGCGAAAGCACTTGTGTTCCTGATGTTTCCTTCGTTTTCCTGTGTTTTTTGCCTTTCTGATCGGGCCCCTTCCGGACTGTGCAGCAAAGGATGGCACTTTTGTGGCCTCTGCACTGCTCTTTTGTGAACTTTTAGATCTGCCCCGGGGAACCATGGCCATTTTTGCACCAGAGACCGGTTGCTGGCTCCCTGGCATTGAGCATGCGCCTATAACAATCCGGATGTTTTTTTTCCTTTTTGGTCCGGAGGACACGACATGCACAGTTTCCAAAAACAATTTGAATTGTGGACTCTTCAGACCACAGAACACTTTTCCACCTTGTATCAGTCCATCTTAGATGAGCTCAGGCCCAGCAAAGCCGACGGCGTTTCTGGGTGTTGTTGATAAACGGTTTTCGCCTTGCATAGGAGAGTTTTAACTTGCACTTACAGATGTAGCGACCAACTGTGTGGTTTCTGAAGTGTTCCTGAGCCCATGTGGTGATATCCTTTACACACTGATGTCGCTTGTTGATGCAGTACAGCCTGAGGGATCGAAGGTCACGAGCTTAGCTGCTTACGTGCAGTGATTTCTCCAGATTCTCTGAACCCTTTGATGATATTACAGACTGTAGATGGTGAAATCCCTAAATTCCTTGCAATAGCTGGTTGAGAAAGGTTTTTCTTAAACTGTTCAACAATTTGCTCACGCATTTGTTGACAAAGTGGTGACAAAGTGGTGACCCTTGCCCCTTCCTTGTTTGTGAATGACTGAGCATTTCATGGAATCTACTTGTATACCCAATCATGGCAACCACCTGTTCCCAATTAGCCTGCACACCTGTGGGATGTTCCAAATAAGTGTTTGATGAGCATTCCTCAACTTTATCAGTATTTATTGCCACCTTTCCCAACTTCTTTGTCACGTGTTGCTGGCATCAAATTCTAAAGTTAATGATTATTTGCAAAAAAAAAATGTTTATCAATTTGAACATCAAATATGTTGTCTTTGTAGCATATTCAACTGAATATGAGTTGAAAATGATTTGCAAATCATTGTATTCCGTTTATATTTACATCTAACACAATTTCCCAACTCATATGGACACGGGGTTTGTAAATGCTTTACTAAAAAGAGAAGTCTTCAAATGTTTCTTAAAAGTGTCAACACAGTCAAGACCACGGAGGGACTGGTGCTAGTTGTTCCGGAGTCTGGGAGCTATAGCCTGGAATACCAGGTCTCCACGGGTTTTAAAATGAGTTTTTGGGATCTTCAGAAGAACCTGGCCTGAAGAGTAGGGTCATAACAAGTCCGTGATGTACTGAGGGGCCCCACCATGCAATGCACGGAAAGTCAGGACTAAAATGTTCAACTCAATGCGGAATTCAGGGAAGCATACAGCTAGTATGCCCCTAATTCTACTTCCTGTCATAATAGAAAGTGGTTATTGTTTTACTTCAGCAATGTTGTCAATCGGCCAACAAATAACAATTTGTGTTATTTGGGGCCATGCCAATATGTGTTCTGAGGATTGCTCCTTGAGAAAAGGGACGGCCAGGCAAATAGTCACAGCCATGCGTGTTAGACATCCTTTGACTGAGCGAGTTGAGCTTTTGTTTCAGGTTGATTGGTTCGCTTAACAAGTTTAAAAAGTGTGCTTAATCAAGAGATGCTGTGTTTGTCCAAAGCCACCCTTAAGTCCACAAACACGGGTTTGAATTTAACCTCATTTGTTTCAGTCGCACCTCCAAGTTAAAGCTTCTTGAAGTCGTTTGTAGGCCATCAGCAGGATGCAATATGTGAGAGATCAATAGTGCATAATGTAAAGCTTTGGATTTTCCCGAGAACACTTGGCGAGATGAAAGCACGGAGGAAACTGTTTTAGTGCGGCGCAGACAATCCCACAACTTCAAACCAGCGTGGACCACGATTTTAATATGCAAACACGCGTGACCAGGCCACGGTAAGCAATAAACATGCTAATTCAGGAGAGGGTAACTGACAATTACGTGGAACCAAATGCAAGTCAGCGGCTTATAATAATAAAACACCTTCTGCATCAGAGTAAGTCACAGCAGGCATTAAAGAATAAGGTCGAGTGTGCTGCCGCCGCAGTTTATTTTCTTGCTTCCACCCACAACTTATAAAATATTAAAGGTCTGTTTTGATTACAATAACATTCACTTCCGGCATTTGCACATAAAGCTTATGCAGTCAAGGTAATAATGCCGCTGCTTAAAGGCGGCGACGTATATTATATATTATGATTGATATATATATATATATATATATATATATATATATATATATTATCTGGACTGTAAAGTTCAAATTTGAATGACAATAAAAAGGAAGTCTAAGTCATATTATAGCTTTGAGCCGCATCCCAGTGTTTGTGGTGAAGGTGGAAAGGCAAGTGACAAAGTATGAATATGATGTGCACAGTTTTGAATAGAATATTATCAACACTGGCATCCTAAGTTAATTAGTATGTGATTCAAGGACTGAATATGGAAGAATGATTTCAGATTATTACCATATGGTGTTTATAAAATGGGAAAATAGCTGACTATGTTTTTCTGTTAATCCCTGTTGAAACACCACCCAAATACAAATCATTACAAGTGGCATCCATTGCAATGCAACAGTGTTGCTTTTCTCTGACACAAACAAAAAGTAGGTATTTAGCTGTCTGTAAAAGCTTCTGTAGTGAGTCTGTGTAATGACACTTGAAAATTCCCACTGTCATTTTAAATGAGCCTGCAGATATCTGACCTAGAGTTGAAGACTGAAGTTTTTGTACATGCAAATGTAAAATTAGCTTTAAAAACTGCATACTGACGTCAACATAATGTCATGCTGATGTTAGCGTGATAACAGAGAAGCGGGCCTTATACGAACAGGTTTTTGACCCGGCCCGCGAGCTGAGTTTGCTTAGTACAAAAATGAGTTAGTAGATTTTTCTCCATGTGGCCCCTGAGCTAATAGGAGTTTGACGCCCCTGCTTCAGAGCCAAATGGACTGTATAAAGAGTTGGCGTTTACTTGTTTTTTGTAAAAATATTTGACGTAAAAATATTATTTTGTGTCAGGACTTGGACTATGGGTTGTTTGTTTTCCCGCGATGTAAGTAAAGTTGGACTGGACATGGCTTGAAGGTGAGTACATATTTATTTTAACACTATAAGTACAAAAAAAGGGTGCAAACAAAAGGCGCGCTCAAGGCGGAGATAAACTTGGCTAAGAAACAAAAAACACTTAGACAGAAACTATGGACAAGAAAAACTACACTTACTGTGACGTGAAACGCATGAAAACTATGGCATGGAATACAAGCATGAAATAAGTCAGCACAGAGCAAATCCAGAATGTCAGGGGTAAGATGATGTCAGCAGGACGATCAACAGAAAAGATAGGCTTAAATAACAGTGACATGATTAGTGACAGGTGCGCGAGTGTAAAACGTGAGACAGGTGCGTGACATGAGGACAGGTGAAAACCAGAGGTGGGTAGTAACGCGCTACATTTACTCCGTTACATCTACTTGAGTAACTTTTGGGATAAATTGTACTTCTAAGAGTAGTTTTAATGCAACGTACTTTTACTTTTACTTGAGTATATTTATAGAGAAGAAACGCTACTTTTACTCCGCTACTTTTATCTACATTCAGCTCGCTACTCGCTACTAATTTTTATCGATCTGTTAATGCACGCTTTGTTTGTTTTGGTCTGTCAGACAGACCTTCATAGTGCCTGCGTTTCAACAAATACAGTCACTGGTGACGTTGGACCAATCAAACAGAGCCAGGCGGTCACATGACCTGACTTAAACAAGTTGAAAAACGTATTGGGGTGTTACCATTTAGTGGTCAATTTTACGAAATATGTACTGTACTGTGCAACCTACTAATAACAGTTCCAATCAATCAATCAAAAGTGTGAAGGAAAAAAGACCATTTTTTATTTCAACCGTTCATCCCGTCCTGTCTTCACAATAAAAGTGCCGCTCCATCGCGCCTGCGCTTTCAAAATAAGAGTCTCCGAAAGCCAGCACAAACAAGCCAGCAAGCTACGGAGTTTGCCGCCAATGTATTTCTTGTAAAGTGTATAAAAACGAATATGGAAGCTGGACAAATAAGAAGCCAAAAACCAACCACTTTCATGTGGTATTAGACAGAAAGGAGGAACTTTTTTTCTCCTCCATTTGAAAACGTGGACGATCATTATCATCACTACTGTCTGATTCCAATCAATGCAAGTCATCAGAATCAGGTAATACACCAACTTATATTCTTGTCAACATGAAAGAAAGGAATCTATATGTGTTAAACATGCATGTATATTCATTAAAACACCTTTAACATGTAAAC
>NC_084559.2:47228145-47230645 GCF_033978685.3 Nerophis lumbriciformis
ACACTTGCATCTCATTGAGTTAATCTTTCATTTAAAAACGAAAAAAAAAAAAAAAAAAAAGAGACTGTACACTTCCAAATCCCGCCTGGATGCCTTTTGAAGGCCTGAAATTGTGGACATATAAAACTGGATGTCTGGTTCCTCTACCCATTATGTAAGTGTCTCCTGGCAGTCCTGCTGATGCATAACAGTGATTTAAAATTCTTGTGAGCTACTCCAACTTCTAATCTACGGTAAAAGCGATGTCGGCGGTTAATGACTGCCTTTACACGAATGCCATTTAATAAAACATACAACACATCATGGTGCAATTTAAAAAAACAAAACATTTTAATGTGAGACAAGAGAGCTGTGGCTGCCCTTTAAGTCCTCCTTGCTGCACATGTGTGGCATATTTTCTGCCATTATGCACATACCTGCAGTACTACTCTCTATATTTAGCTCAGAATCTTCTGCACTCAACAAGGGAGTCTTTCCTCGCCACTGGGGAGGATTTGTTGGCTCTCTGAATATATAGGAAGCATGGTACTCGACTTACCCCTTCTGTAAAGTGCCACTAGACAACTAGAGTAGTCCTACGGTACTGTATAAGTATAATTGGACTGAATTGAATTGCAGATGGGAGGCCATGGTTGTAAACAGTATTAGGACTGTATGTGGTAGCATTTAGGGCACTTTGCCACAATGGAAGACAATTGAAGAGCATCTTTGTACTCGGTTGTCAAAAATCCTCACATGCGTCTGAACAACCAAAGAAAATATATAAGCATTCACACACTGAAAAAGTTAGAAACAGACATAGTAATTAATAACATTACCGTATTTTACGGACCCTCGACCCGATGAACGGGTCTATTCAGGTCTATTTTCATAGAAAAGGCGCACCTTGCGGTCTACATCAGTGGTCCCCGCGGACCGATTGGTACCGGGCCGCACAAGGAAAAAAAAAAATTTTTTTTTTATTTTTTTTTTATTAAATCAACATAAAAACACAATATATACACTATATATCAATGTATATCAATACAGTCTGCAGGGATACAGTCCGTAAGCACACATGATTGTATTTCTTTATTAAAAAAACAAACAAATTGTCAAGCGTCCGCAGCTACAAAAAGGTTGGGGACCACTGGTCTACATAACATGCAATGGTGGTTTTCTGTTCAAATGTTGCCTAGATCAGTGGTTCTCAACCTTTTTTCAGTGATGTACCCCCTGTGAAATTTTTTTTAATTAAAGTACCCCCTAATCAGAGCAAAGCATTTTTTGTTGAAAAAAAGAGATAACGAAGTAAAATACAGCACTATGTCATCAGTTTCTGATTTATTAAATTGTATAACAGTGCAAAATATTGCTCATTTGTAGTGGTCTTTCTTGAACTATTTGGAAAAAAAGATAGGTTTTTATTTATATTTATAAAGGATTTTTGAATTGTTGCTATTTTTAGAATATTTTAAAAAAATCCCACGTACCCCTTGGCATACCTTCAAGTACCCCCAGGGGTACGCGTACCCCCATTTGAGAACCACTGGCCTAGATTATGTTTAACAGACTATCTTCAAGCCGCTTTCTGACCGTCTCTTCAGGATGCGGCGTCTTGTAGGCGGTCTTATTTACGTGGCATACGCAGAAATGGCAACAGCGGAGGATGAACGCCCCACAAGAGGACAGAGAAAAATAAGGAGCTTGTTGACCACGGCGCAGACTACAAAGGCGGACGCACGCACATTTTCGGGACTTATGCAGATCCCAAATACACATAAGCAGGTACCAGTAGGTAACAAAGTTGGTTTTGCATAATATTGCGAAACAAAACGCCAGACAATATGTCTCCTAATAGGTGCCATTTTGGGGTCCTTATACACACACCATAGTAATACCTGTATGTAGAAGCACAGTACGTCTGACTACGGCAGCCGTAAAGTGCCGCGCTGCATCAAGCGGTGCATCCTCGTAACTTATCAAAGTCGTACTAAAATATCTTGACCGATTTTTGAGCGCCGTGTGTGATGTTCTATATTCTCAATGAGACATCAAAGTTTTGGTGTCGCTTGCTTACGGCTTTTATTAAAACAAGCGTCAATTTGCAGTCCACACGTATCTCTTATGTGTGACTGCCATTTACTGGTCGCACCAAATAAAATTGATTTCAGGTCGAACAGCACAACCAGAATTAATCCAAAAATCAGACGGACCAGGTTATCAATTTTTGAGAAAATAAAATAATTTTGAGTGTGCCTTACAGTCCGATAAATACAGTACATTCTAAATAAGTGATAAGTCTTACAGTACCTTTTGTACCTTACAATAGCCAAAATCAATGATTTCTTCAAACCTTTAAACAAGCACTGCCATGTTTTTTTTTGTTCCTTTATATATAAAGAAAAAAATCCTCAAGTTTGTTCATCTTTTCAGTGATTTACATACCACCCTTACTGTTAACATCACAGCAGATATACTGTGTCTGACCTGGCATCACTTTGAATTTCATGTAAGACCG
>NC_084559.2:47235645-47370645 GCF_033978685.3 Nerophis lumbriciformis
ATACGTAATGATAACTTGAGATACGAAAGAATGCAGAAAAATGGAGGGGGAGAAAGAGAAGCAACCTACATTAACCTTGTAGATTGTTATAGTAACAATAGGTTAAGCTTTGTCAGTGTGCCATGTGTTACACCCAGTTTACCCTAGGGCAACAACGTTAATATATGTTTGATGAAACGTGATTATGTGCATGAGTGTTCGTATGTATATGTACAGAATGTGTATATGTGTTTGTACAGTGAATGTATATGTACAGTATGTATATGTACAGATGTATGAAATAGTTAGGAGTTATTTTTAGACAGTTTGGAGTACACATATACAGCAAGTTTGGGAGCACAACAGTACAGTGGGAGAAGGAGACGGCACGGAGGCAGGGACGTCGTTAGCTTGCGGCGTGTTTATTAAAATATATAAATGAAGTGTGTGACTAATCCAAATGTATACGGTGTGACTATGTGTAGCGATTATATGTGGCGTGTTACCGGGCGGTGTTGAAGGTGCGTGTTTAGATTGGTGCGGAATTCCAGAAAGGGCAAGGCAGGCTCGGAGGTCCAGGGACAGGCAGGTGGTCAGGGGATGGAGCGAGGCGTCGTTGTCCGGGGGCAGGCATGAGGTCGAGATCCAGGAATGCAGCAGGACGTCTAGAGGGGATCCGGGGGGACAAGACACACAACTCGAAACCAGGGGATGACGAAGGGCTGCTGAATGACGACACAGGACAAGGCACAATGAGCACAATGGAGGGGAATTGATTGATTGATTGAAACTTTTATTAGTAGATTGCACAGTACAGCACATATTCCGTACAATTGACCACTAAATGGTAACACCCCAATAAGTTTTTCAACTTGTTTAAGTTGGGGTCCACGTTAATCAATTCATGGTAAACACAAAGAGCGAGGAAGATGAGCAAGGAAGCTAGAGTTGTGTAAGGCTTACTGTACAGGTACAGGTCACTACGTTCTGGCACTGGAACGCAGGACGCGCTGGCTTATGAAGGCAAGGGTCTCATCAGCGTCAGGTGTGTTGATTGAAGAGTGAGTGGCGGCAGGTGTTTGCACCGTAACAGGGAGTCTGAATTAAGATGGCATTCTCACGTTTTTAGCTGCTTTCTTAAATAAATCTTTGTTCATTTCTTTCTCCCAATGATGCACTTCAAAATATTTAGTTTTTTTAATTTGTGAAGCAAATAAAAAATTGTTGCTAATTTTTATTGAATGGTATCTGCTTCTGGGTTATATTCCGTGCGTTGAGACTGGTGCATGCGTGATACGAAGGGTCCCCTCCGGCGGCACACACCCACTCTGGTTTTCAATAGCATTATCTAGGTTTGTTATTCCGGAATTTCAAAAACCAAACACGATCGGACTGAGGTGTTTCCATAGGTTGTAGGTGGTTTATTTAGAGACAAACTAATTGAGAAATTGAACTAATTTAGTGGACACAGACTGACTATGTGCGTGTAATAAATTATTTCTTGTGCTAACAGTTTTGGTTCTGCTGGATCTAAACTCTGCTTTTGACACCGTAGACCAGGGGTGTAAAACTAATTTTAGCTCAGGGGTCGCATGGAGGAAAATCTGTGCACACGCGGGCACAGATTAAAATCATGGCATTAAAACGAAAAAATAAAGACAACTTCAGATTGCTTTCCTTGTCTTACTTTGGCCAAAAATAAAACTAACTAAAAATATTACAATTTAAATATTTTTAAAAAAACAGCAGCGGCAAAGTTTAGATCCATGAAGGAAAGAAGAAAGTGAATGAATGTTTATAACTGAATAAATTCACCTATGCATAAAAATGTGTTGTCATTTTTATTTAAGTAACGTTAATGACAACCTTTTTCCAAAACCTAATATAGAATGTGAGATATAACAGGATAATGCATACATTTATCATTTGTTTTCTCAAAACGGTTACAAAAAAGTGGGACCACAAAAATTTACTGTGGGACCCCAATTTTATGACTTGATGGGGTGCCAGGGACCCCATTTTGAAAATTCCTACACTGATGGAGTATTGTGAAGTGAAGTAAATTATATTTATATAGCACTTTTCTCTAGTGACTCAAAGCGATTTTACATAGTGAAACCCAATATCTAAGTTACATTTAAACCAGTGTGGGTGGCACTGGGAGCAGGTGGGTAAAGCATACTTGCCAACTCTCCTGGATTTTCCGGGAGACTCCCGAAATTCAGCGCCTCCCCCGAAAACCTCCCGGGACAAAATCTCCCGAAATTCAGGCGAACTCAGGTCCATGCGGACCTGAGTCCGCTAACCCACAATATAAACAGCGTACCTGCCCAATGACGTTGTAACTGTAGAATGATGGAGGGCGAGTTCTTGGTTTCTTATGTGGGTTTATTGTTAGGCAGTTTCATTAACGTCCTCCCAGCGCGGTAACAACACACAACAACAGCAGTCACGTTTTTGTCTACCGTAAAGCAGTTTGTCTGCCGTAAACAGCAATGTTGTGACACTCTTAAACAGGACAATACTGCCATCTATTGCATTTGATGAAAGCACTTTTGTGCGTGCCACACAGCAATGCATCATCAGAGAGGGTGTTCAGCATGGTTAGAAAAATAGTGACAGAGAATAGAACAAGGATGGACAATTCAACCCTTAACTCAACAATGAGTAGATGAGTGTTATGTGTGTGTATATGTGTAAATAAATGAACACTGAAATTCAATTATTTATTTTATTTATACATATATATATATATATATATATATATATATATATATATATATATATATATATATATATATATAATAAAATAAATATATATTTATATATATATATATATATATATATATATATATATATATATATATATATATATATATATATATAATAAAATAAATATATATTTATAGCTAGAATTCACTAAAAGTCAAGTATTTCTTATATATATATATATATATATATATATATATATATATATATATATATATATATATATATATATAATAAAATAAATATATATTTATAGCTAGAATTCACTAAAAGTCAAGTATTTCTTATATATATATATATATATATATATATATATATATATATATATATATATATATATATATATATATATATATATATATATATATCCATCCATCCATCCATCTTCTTCCGCTTATCCGAGGTCGGGTCGCGGGGGCAGCAGCCTAAGCAGGGAGCCCAGACTTCCCTCTCCCCAGCCACTTCATCCAGCTCCTCCCGGGGGATCCCAATGGCGTTCCCAGGCCAGCCGGGAGACGTAGTCTTCCCAACGTGTCCTGGGTCTTCCCCGTGGCCTCCTACCGGTCGGACGAGCCCGAAACACCTCCCTAGGGAAGCGTTCGGGTGGCATCCTGACCAGATGCCCGAACCACCTCATCTGGCTCCTCTCGATGTGGAGGAGCAGAGGCTTTAGTTTGAGCTCCTCCCGGATGACAGAGCTTCTCACCCTATCTCTAAGGTAGAGCCCCGCCACCCGGCGGAGGAAGCTCATTTTCGTCCGCTTGTACCCGTGATCTTGTCCTTTCGGTCATAACCCAAAGAGATCGACCGGTAAATTGAGAGCTTTGCCTTCCGGCTCAGCTCCTTCTTTACCACAACAGATCGATACAGCGTCCGCATTACTGAAGACGCTGCACCGATCCGCCTGTCGACCTCATGATCCATTCTTCCCTCACTCGTGAACAAGACTCCGCTTTATTTTAACAAAAAAATCTTAGGGTACATTAAACATATGTTTCTTATTGCAGGGTTAAGTCCTTAAATAAAATAGTGAACATACTAGACAATTTGTATTTTAGTAGTAAGGCTCCTATTTAGTCTGCTGACGTATGCAGTAACATATTGTGTCATTTATCATTCTATTATTTTGTCAACATTATGAGGGACAAACTGTAGAAAGGGATTATTAATCATTTTCTGTTAATATCTGCTTACTTTCTCTTTTAACATGTTCAGTCTACACTTCTGTTAAAATGTAATAATGACTTATTCTTCTGTTGTTTGATACTTTACATTAGTTTTGGTTGATACCACACATTTGGGTATCACACCGATACCAAGTAGTTACAGAATCATACATTGGTCATATTGAAAGTCCTCATGGGTCCAGGGACATATTTACTGAGTTTGTAAACATGATATACATTTTTTTTTTTAAACGAAAGAAGATGTTGTGATGCCAAAAAATATTGACGTAATCATAGTAGTATCGACTAGATACGTGCCTGTACTTGATATCATTACAGTGGATGTTAGGTGTAGATCCACCAATGGTGTTTGTTTACATTTTGATGCCGGTGAGCTACGGTGTGTAGTGAAGCATGTTTAGCTATTCCTCGTCCTGCAGGGATAATACTTGTAAGAAACTTACATTATTTGTTGCCATGGAGGTGAGGATTAGTGATTTAGAAGTAGCTAAATCACTGCCGACGGCGGATGGACGTTAGCCGCTATCTAGCTCGCCATGTCTTAAAGCACCTCTTCCTGAGGGCGTTTCAGTGTTATAACTTCACCTTTATCTTCAGTTTTTAAGCCAACATGCGTCCGTTCTCCCTTTTCTGTCTACACACTGTGTCTGCTTGTAAGTACTCTGTGATTGTGTGCTGCCGAACATGCTCCTGTGCTCGTAAAACCAGCAATGTCACGCCGTGACTTTGACGCGGGCACTGGGGGGGTGCGGGACCGGTAAGTTTCAGAGACGGTATTGTACCGAAAATTATTCATTAGTATCGCGGTACTATACTAATACCAGTATATCGTACAACCCTAGTGTGCTCTGAAGTTGATTTTGACATTCCTAAAACCCATCCATTCTCATTTCCATATCTCTAGGCAACTTGGACATGATGCTATTTGAGGCATTCTTAAATGTACTTATGAATGCTCATTTAGCACCAAATGGCACATAAGGCCCTAAAGAGCTTACTACTTGAAATTAAAACAGCATTCCTCTCAAAAGCGCTCGTGTCATTCCGAGAACTGCCTGCTCCACTTGGCAAGCTAATTCCCACTGAAACATGTATGCATGAGCACCAACCCCCCCGAGAAGCCTTTTTATACGAAGTCCTCTTTACTGCATCCAACACGTGAAGCGTCTTCCAATGTGATATCTGACTGAGGACCTCACGGCAAACTCAAGACAGAGTGATTTGCATATCCCGCAGTCCCTATTTGCATGACGCTCATTCATCATTAAAGACAACGTTATAGTTTTCTATAACGTTTCTAGGTGAGTGATTTTAATCAAGCGTCCATCCAACAAAAATCAAGCAGTGTGGGACAGCGTTCCTCTTGTCTGCAAGTCGAAGGCCTGTATCCTGGGCAAATATTGCGTGCAGATAAAGTGTCATCGTAAGCAGAAAAGGCAAAGCAGGTTTCTGAGACTCAGCACTTTGACTTCTCCTGATGTGCTGCATTATACAGTATACTGTTAGGGTGGGACACCGTGATACATTTGCAAGCAGCAATGTTTGAGAGAACAGAACAAATGAAGAAACTCTAAATGAGAATGTCCTTAAAGGGAATTTGCGGGAAAATCCCATCAATGCAAAGTAGTAGGTGTATTTTGTTTTTTTTACCAAGGCTTTCAAAGGTTTGTTTTGATTAGTTTTCATTTCGGATGCCGTAACCCTTCTACAGTGCATCCGAAATGTATGCACACATTTTGTTATGTTACAGGCTTATTCCAAAATGGAATAAATTAAATTTTGTCTGCAAAATTCATCAGAAAATACCACATGACAATGCAAAAGGGTGTTTTTAAATGTTTCTATCTAGCAAATGTATATATATGTTCTCTCTGTGACTGCATGGGATCCCTCCGGGTACTCCGGCTTCCTCCCACCTCCAAAGACATGCACCTGGGGATAGATTGATTGGCAACATTAAATTGGCCCTAGTGTGTGAATGTGAGTGTCAATGTTGTCTGTCTATCTGTGTTGGCCCTGTGGTGAGGTGACAACTTGTCCAGGGTGTACCCCGCCTTACGCCCGAATGCAGCTGAGATAGGCTCCAGCAGCCCCCGCGATCCCGAAAGGGACAAGTGGTAGAGATGGATGGATGGATGGATGGATGAAAAAAAATGACATGTGCTTTCATTTTCCCAGCCTATTTTCAATACTTTGTTGATGCACCTTTGGCAGCAATTACAGCCTTAAATCTTTAAATTAGATGCCACAAGCTTGGTACACCTATCTTTGGGCACTTTCTCTCATTCCTCTTTGCAGCACCTCTCAAGCTCCATCAGGTTAGATCAGGGGTCGGGAACCTTTTTGGCTGAGAGAGCCATGAAAGCCAAAGATTTAAAAATGTATTTCTGTGAGAGCCATATAATATTTTTTAACACTGAATACAACTAAATGCATGCATTTTTAAGTAATACCAACATTTTTAGAGTACAATAAGTCTCATATTATTTTTAATAACATTGTTATTCTGAAGCTAACCAATAATAAATAAAATACTTCTTACCAATAATGCGACTTCTTGAACAGGTGCGGTAGAAAATGGATGAATGGATTAAAATCCATGAGAATGTTTTATATTTTGAACATTATTTTTAACACTGTGATTACCAGCGGAATTATTCATTACTTATCATGTTAAGCAATGTCAGCTAAGATTTATCTGAGAGCCAGATGCAGTCATCAAAAGAGCCACATCTGGCTCTACAGCCATAGGTTCCCTACCCCTGGGTTAGATGGGAAGCGTTGGTTTTCATCCAGGATGTCATCTTAGTCTAGTCAGGGAGGTGACCAAGAACCCGATGGTCACTCTGTCAGAGCTACAGCACTCCTTTGTGTAGAGAGGAGAACCTTCCAGAAAAACAACCATCTCTGTAGCAATCTACCAATCAGGTTTGTATGTTAGCGTGACCAAATGGAAGCTTCCTTTGTAAACGTCTGCCAAAATACACCTGAAAGACTCTCAGACCATGAGAAACAAAATTATTTGGTGTGATGAGACAAAAATTGAACTCTTAGGCCTGAATGCCAGGCGTCGTGTTTGGAAGGAAACCAGCCACCAGACCAACACCATCCCTACAGTGAAGCTTGCTGGTGGCAGCATCATGCTGTGGGGATGTTTTTCAGCAACAGGAACTGAGAGACTAATCAGTATAGAGGGAAAAAAGAATGCGGCAATGTACAGAGACATCCCGGATGAAAACCAACGCTTCACATCCAACCTGATGGATTTTAAGAGGTGCTCCAAAGAGGAATGGGTAAAACTGCCCAAAGATAGGTGCACCAAGCATGTGGCATCGTATTGAAAAAGACTTGAGTCAAGATTTTCTGCCAAAGGTGCATCAACAAAGTATTGAGCAAAGGCTGTGAATACTTATGTACATGTGATTTGTTTTATTTTTTTTACTTTTAATACATATGCAAAATTAAAAATAAAGATATAATTTCACATTGTCATTATGGGGTATTGTCTGGATGATTTTGAGGACACAAACACATTTAGTCCATTTTGGCTATAACATAACAAAATGTAGGAAAAGATAAGCGCTGGAAATACTTTCCGGATGCCCTGTATATACCTGGGCTTCCAACTTGCACCGGGGAGTTTCAATGGTTGTGTGTTAGGGCACCAGCAGGGAATTAAACCCACACAAACTGCATGAAAGACAGAAGCATGTACCCGCCCTGCCTTGTGTGTACGCCCACCCCTGCAAGGAGGACAACATTGTTAAAAAAGTGAGCTTCACAACACATCTTGAAATCAAGCCTGAAGCTCTGCCAAGCATCAGTTAGCTACGGCTGTGAGAGGTGTGTAAGTACCAATAACAATTAAAGCTGTGAGCAGCGTCAAACGGGCCCTCGCCCCTGTTGCACAGCGGGGTTTACGCGAGTCGGCTTTCTAAAGCCCTGACCCACCACCAAAGATTTCAGGAATGCTAGCATGCTTCAATTAGCATGTTAACAGTTAACAAGTACCAGGTTACCGCACTCTAAAGTGCGCGGCTGCAAAATTGGCTAAAAAAACTTAGCATGCTAACAGCTAGCATATGCCAAGTACCTAGTTACATGACCCTGAAGTGTACCGCTGTAAAAGTAGCTAAACAAGTTAACGTGCTAATGTAAGCATGTTAGTATGCAAACAGTTAACATGTGTCAAGTACCGTATTTTTCGGACTATACGGCACACTTAAAATCCTTTCATTTTTTCAAAAATCGACAGTGCGCCTTATAACCCGGTGCGCCTAAAGTACGGCATAATTCTGGTTGTGCTTGCTGACCTCGAAGCAATTTTATTTGGTACATGGTGTAATGATAAGTGTGACCAGTAGATGGCAGTCACACATAAGAGATAAGTGTAGACTGCACTATGATGGCAGTAAACAACACCAAAACTTTAAATGTTCCATTAAGAATATAGAACATTACATACGGCGCTCAAAAATCGGTCAAATTGTTTTTAGTACAACTTCAGTAAACTATGAAGCCGCACCGCTTGATGGATTGTCGGCGCATTAAACATACGAGTATTATTATGGTGTGTGTATAAGGACCGCAAAATGGCACCTATTAGCAGACATATTATCTGGCGTTTTGTTTTGCAATATTATGAAAAAACTACTTTTCTTACCTTCTGTACCTGCTGATGTGTATTTGGGATCTGCATAAGTCCTGAAAATGCGTGCGCGTCCGCCATTGTAGTTCGTGGCGATACCGTAGTCACAAGCGTCTTCTTTTTCTCTATCTTGTTATGTGGCATTCATCTTCCGCTGTTGCCATATCTAATATAAAGTAGTGTAAAGTTCTTACTTATATCTGTCAGTAGACGAGCTATCAATGCGCTAAAAACTGGAGTGGGTTTACATAATTCACCCACGGAACTTTAGTTATTAGAGGGTTCCGATCGGACGTTTTTTCACGGGGCACATTTCAAGCTTTGATGTTGCACAAGGGAGCCAAGGATGAGGAGATGCTGCTCCGTTATTCATTTAAATAAAGTCTGAATGTCATTAAAACAGTTCGCTCCATCTTTTGACACTTCTTTTACTTTACTACACCGCTACAACAAAGACGACGGGGAGAAGACGCTGCCGAAGGTGAGCCACGTAAATAAGACCGCCCACAAAACGGTGCATCCTGAAGAGACGCTCAGAAAGCTACTTGGAGATGATCTGTAAAACATAATCTATGCAACATTTTGACCCAAGAACCACCATTACATGTTATGTAGACCACAAGATAGTGTTTTACATTTAGAACAAAATCATAATATGACCCCTTTCATGCGCCTTATAATCCGGTGCGCCTTTTGTATGAAAAAATACCTGAATAAACCCGCTCATTGACAATGTGCCTTTTAATCCGGTGCGCCGGATGGTCCGAAAAATACGGTACCATTATATATGACTTGTATTTAAAGGCATATAAATACAATGCTATTTTAAGTGATGTTTTAAGGGTTTTTTTTTTTCCCCCGAAAGCATTGGAACTGTTAAAATAGGTGCCACCGTGTACCCACAATGCCTTGCTCTGTTTGTTTTGGGGTAATTTTAGGGCTCGATTCAATGTTTCTTTTTCGTTATAAAAAATAATTTACCTGATTGTTTGGAACATAATATTTATTTATTTTTTTTTGTGTCCTGTCCAGCTTCTCAGGCAAATCATATAGTTGATGTAGATGCCCATGTCGGCTGTTCAGATTTACTTTACAAAAGAACATAATATTAGATATATTATCTGCCCAGCAAATTCATCTTTGAGCTAATGAATGACTGACGAGATGATTTGAAGTCAAATCGATTTCTGCAGGCTTTTTTTTATGTTGATCCTTTTTCATATAGCTGCAAGAGATATAGTATTGATATATCTCCTAAATAAATACAAATATTCCAACATGGTCAAGGACAAGGTAGATTTAATTATATAGCACAATTTTAAAAAACAGACTACTTCCCCAAAGTGCTGTATGGATTAAAATAGAAAGGTAAAAGATAAAAAATAATAATAATTATATTCAAAATCACAGTTGTACAGAACAGAACATTCTATATATAAAACGCGGTTAAAATGCATAAAAATAGGGCAAAGGTCAAATATAAAAAAAAAAAAAAAAGTGCAATAAGTACAGAATTTTCCATATATAAAACACAGTTAAACATGGATAAAAAGAAAAACATGAAAATGCCCATAAATAAGTCCGGCTCAACTTGTGTTAAACACCAGTGCAAATGAGTGCGTTTTTAAAGAACATTTAAAAGTATCGAGAGATGTTGCCACTCTGAGATTCAGAGGGAGAGCATTCCAGAGTTCAGGGTCTGCTACAGCAAAAGCCCTGTCTCCTCTAGTCTTCAGTCTTGGGGCATTCTAAAAAGCACTGGTCAGACGACTTTAGAGCTCTGACCAGGGTATGCAGAATAAGTAGGTCAGATATATATGGTGGAGCCAGCCCATGGAGAGATTCAAAAACAAAAACATTTTGACCTGAATTTTAAAAACAACAGGCAGCCAGTGGACAGAAACCAGTACAGGGGTAATGTGGTCATGTTTCCTCGTTTCTGTGAACAGGTGTGCAGCTGCGTTTTGGACCAGTTGTAAGCGGCGAATGGTAGACTGATTACTGCCAAAGTATAGAGAGCTAGAGTAGTCCAAGCGGGATGTTATTAGTTCATGCACGACTGTTCCTAACTGGTTTATGGGCAAGTAAGGTGTCTATGAACGGTCTCATTCATCCAGGTCGTTGTCATCTCAGGGCATTCAATCATGCCCAACTGGACTGTTTTGGTAAGATCTAGTCTAGCGGCTGGTGCAAAAAACCCTAATATTTACACTCCAAAACTAGGAGGGTGTGCCTGGGCAAGGATGGTTTCGCCCTGTTGTAGTGAGAAAAACTAATGTTTTGGGGCCATCTAGCAATCCTACTGTCAAAGCAAACAACAGTCGTTGAAGTGTAATTTCCCCTCGGTAGCATTGAGGTATTGTGTGGCAGAACGATCGCTGTAAATCGACTACTACCAGTCCAAAATAGTCGGAATCCCCCACGTAAGCGTTCCATTCCGTTGTAAACAAATGGCAGGAATGGCATTCTGTTCACAGAAGTGAGAGAAGCCATCTGTGTCAAGGTTAAAAATCCATCCCTGAACAGAGGTGGCCTGCAACACCACCTGTGTCCCCCATACAACACTGTCCTTTCAACCATTTCTAAAAGACTTTGCAATTTTGTCTCCAACAAATAACAGGAGTTACAAACAATCTGGTCACAAGAGATGACCATAATGCCATTTGTGTACAACTGAATGGAATGCTTACGTGGGGGATTCCGACTATTTTGGACTGGTAGTAGTCGATCCACAGCGATCTCTATGCGAACGAGGGGAAATTACACTTCAACGACTGTCGTTGGCTTTGACAGCGGGATTGCTCATTTGCATCAAAACAGTGGATTTTTTCTCACTATGATAGGGCGAAACCACCATTGCCCAGGTACACCCTCCTGGTTTTGGAGTATAAATATTTGGGGTTTTGGCACCAACCGCTAGACTACATCTGAGAAATCTAAGTCTAAGACTAGATCTGACCAATCTAAGATGAGAGGCGAAACGTCTTCTAAGACAAACCTAACAGTCCAGTTGTGATCGATTGAAAGCTCTGAGATGGCAGGAAAGATATTAACTTCTGAAGTATTCTAAGCTGGAAGAAGGTAGTTTTTACCACTGGACTTACAAACCCTGTTTCCATATGAGTTGGGAAATTGTGTTAGATGTAAATATAAACGGAATACAATGATTTGCAAATCATTTTCAACCTATATTCAGTTGAAAGACAACATATTTGATGTTCAAACTGATAAACTTTTTTTTTTTTTGCAAATAATCATTAACTTTAGAATTTGATGCCAGCAACACGTGCCAAAGAAGTTGGGAAAGGTGGCAATAAATACTGATAAAGTTGAGGAATGCTCATCAAACACTTATTTGGAACATCCCACAGGTGTGCAGGCTAATTGGGAACAGGTGGGTGCCATGATTGGGTATAAAAACAGCTTCCCAAAAAATGCTCAGTCTTTCACAAGAAAGGATGGGGCGAGGTACACCCCTGTGTCCACAACAGCGTGAACAAATAGTCAAACAGTTTAAGAACAACTTTTCTCAAAGTGCAATTACAAGAAATTTAGGGATTTCAACATCTACGGTCCATAATATCATCAAAAGGTTCAGAGAATCTGGAGGAATCACTCCACGTAAGCGGCTTGGCCGGAAACCAACATTGAATGACCGTGACCTTCGATCCCTCAGACGGCACTGTATCAAAAACCGACATCAACCGCTAAAGGATATCACCACATGGGCTCAGGAACACTTCAGAAAACCACTGTCACTAAATACAGTTTGTCGCTACATCTGTAAGTGCAAGTTAAAGCTCTACTATGCAAAGCGAAAGCCATTTATCAACAACATCCAGAAACGCCGCCGGCTTCTCTGGGCCCAAGATCATCTAAGATGGACTCATGCAAAGTGGAAAAGTGTTCTGTGGTCTGACGAGTCCACATTTCAAATTGTTTTTGGAAATATTCGACATCGTGTCATCCGGACCAAAGGGGAAGCGAACCATCCTGACTGTTATCGACGCAAAGTTCAAAAGCCAGCATCTGTGATGGTATGGGGGTGCATTAGTGCCCAAGGCATGGGTAACTTACACATCTGTGAAGGCACCATTAATGCTGAAAGGTACATACAGGTTTTGGAACAACATATGCTGCCATCTAAGTGCCATCTTTTTCATGGACGCTCCTGCTCATTTCAGCAAGACAATGCCAAGCCACATTCAGCACGTGTTACAACAGCGTCACTTCATAAAAAAAGAGTGCGGGTACTTTCTTGGCCCGCCTTCAGTCCAGACCTGTCTCCAATCGAAAATGTGTGGCGCATTATGAAGCGTAAAATACGACAGCGGAGACCCCGGACTGTTGAACGACTGAAGCTCTACATAAAACAAGAACGAGAAAGAATTCCACTTTCAAACCTTCAACAATTAGTTTCCTCAGTTCCCAATTGTTTATTGAGTGTTGTTAAAAGAAAAGGTGATGTAACACAGTGGTGAACATGCCCTTTCCCAACTGCTTTGGCACGTGTTGCAGCCATGAAATTCTAAGTTAATTATTATTTGCAAAAAAATAAATAAAGTTTATGAGTTTGAACATCAAATATCTTGTCTTTGTAGTGCATTCAATCGAATATGGGTTGAAAAAGGATTTTCAAATCATTGTATTCCGTTTATATATAATTACATATAAGCAGCACTATAACACACACCAGCACCATCAACAGCTTCCCCAAGCGCAAACAACAACGGTGGGTGTGTTGTTCGCAGGTTTTCTCCAGGGAGAGAAGCTGCTGGAGAAGGGAACAAAGATTCGAAAAGAAAACAACACTGGCTTGAGAACAGGATTGAGAATTGGCCTGCACAGTAAAGATTGGGGCCCGATAACAATACATTGTTTCTGTCGTCAAGGTCGAATGGGTGAAAAAAATTCAATTTTGTATCCATTCAATACAGTGATACATTTTAACACTTTTTTCAACAAGTGATGTGATATCAATGTCAATTATGTATCGCTTACTCTTACTAGTTCAACATTTTCATTTCTCTTTCAGTATAAACACTGCACGATTGGCTACTATGTTGCAAACTGCTTCTTTTAAAGTATTGCTATATTTTAAGTAATGTTACGTAATGGATGGTATCATTTGTGGATGTTAACTTCTGATTTCAGTATCTTTTCCGGGCTAACATCCGGCACAGTTTCGAACACAATCACCAAAGTGTGATCAATCTTCCGATATGAAATGAAGTGATTGTATGTCCTAAAATGTCACACTGCTGCTTTCTGCTCCAAGCATTATAGCAGTCTGCAATGGGCTCAGACGCGTCTTTAAAGGTCACCTCCAAAAAGCAGTGTACCTTTTTTGTCATTTGAATTTCAGTACATTGATACAGTAAGAAACAGTTGGATGATAATATCTGAGGTGTTGGCTTGAGGAAGAAGGACTAAAATAATTGCATGAGCAAGTGTAAGGTTTCTTTTACGTTTCTATTGGTTGTCCATGGAATCCAATTATGTCGTCCACTTATTGTCACGGCTGGTTACACCAGGCAGTGTCTTTTTGTTGGTGTTCCCCTGTGTTTGGTGTTGGGTTCCTCTTCTTTTTTCGTGACCGCTTCACACGTCTTTCTCTAAGCACTGATCCACGCACCTTCTTCTGGTAGCAATCAGTTCTATTTAAGTTGAGTGAACGCTACCATTCTTTGTCGGGACTTTGTTTAGAATGAATAGTCATTCATCTGGATGCTCTTTCCTTCTGCCGTGAGTTTTGCTGTGTTCCAGCATTCTGTTTTATTGTTTTGCAACCTGTCAGGTTTAGTTTAGTTTTTGCATAGCCTTCCCTATACTTCAGTGCCCTTCTAAACGGTACTTGTCTTTTGTGTGTCTTTATCATAGTTATTTACCTGCACATTGCCTCCTCGGTCTTCTGCATCTTGGGAACACGCCAGTAATCGCCGTCATGCGACCCGAGTGTAACACTTATGACTTTAACTATGGACAATGATGGCATTAGAGTTCAACACTGGAACCGCATACTTTATTGGAGGATGGACATATATAGGTTGTTGTGGTGGTGGTCCTGGCATCTGTGGTTGTGTTTCTCCTGATACAATGCTGTTCCTGTCTGGTAGTGCACTCCTTTTCCAGCTAGTGAGTCCCGTCAAAAAAGCGCTGTGAGCAGTGATTACCCTAAGGCAGTGGTTCTCAAATGGGGGTACGCGTACCCCTGGGGGTACTTGAAGGTATGCCAAGGGGTACGTGAGATTTTTTTTAAATGTCTGTCAAAAAGAACTGTGAAAAGAAATGCAACAATGCAATATTCAGTGTTGACAGTTAGATTTTTTGTGGACATGTTCCATAAATATTGATGTTAAAGATTTCTTTTTTTGTGAAGAAATGTTTAGAATTAAGTTCATGAATCCAAATGGATCTCTATTACAATCCCCAAAGAGGGCACTGTAAGTTGATGATTACTTCTATGTGTAGAAATCTTTATTTATAATTGAATCACTTGTTTATTTTTCAACAAGTTTTTAGAAATTTTTATATCTTTTTTTCCAAATAGTTTATGAAACACCACATCAAATGAGCAATATTTTGCACTGTTATACAATTGAATAAATCAGAAACTGATGACATAGTGCTGTATTTTACTTCTTTATCTCTTTTTTTCAACCAAAAATGCTTTGCTCTGATTAGGGGGTACTTGAATTAAAAACATGTTCACAGGGGGTACATCACTGAAAAAAGGTTGAGAACCACTGCCCTAAGGTCCTCAAGCCTGATGTCATCAGAATCAGAATCAGAATCAGAAATACTTTAATAATCCCTGAGGGGAAATTAAGATTTTCAGCACAATCCCATTCAAGAGCAGACAAACGTTACAGGGAGACAGAACATGATCGCTGACGGGTCTGCCAACTTCCGGCGGCCCTTACAAAAAAGGTGAGAAACAGGTAAGAATGATGTTTGAAAACCGGTTCTCCCGATGCTCCAACAAGAAAAGAACCGATTGCATTGATTCGAATCCCTTTTTGAGAACCGGTTCCCGTTATCGAAGCCACTATAACGTATTTTCGCGACCATAGGTCGCACCGTATTAAAAGTCGCCTTGTCAGTTACAGGTGCTATTTCTGTATTCAACGCATAAATAAGGAGCAGCATATTTTTGGGCGCAGGCATGGTTAAACATATGCTAGCCTAAAACATACGCTAGTTTAAAATATATGCTAGCATGCATGGATGCTGTTTCAAAAAGGCAGCAGGAGCAAAGCTGAGTTTGGTTGTACTTTATGGAAGTATTTATCAATGTACTCACATTATGTTTTGATCAATCCTCATCCACAAATCCATCAAAGTCCTCATCTTCTGTGTCCGAAATGAACAGCTGGGCAAGTTCTCCATCAAACACGCCAGATTCCCTCTCGTCATTTTCAAAGTCAGTCTCATTGCCGTGGGGCTCCTTGGAGAAGATGCCGGCTTTTGCGAAAGCTCGAACAACAGTGCAAGCAGACACGTTAGCTCAAGCATCCATGATCCATTCACAAATTGTGGCGTAACTCGCCCGACGCTGCCTCACAGTTTTCGTGAAGCTGTGTTCATCTGTCATCCATCGCTGCCATGACGCTCACAACTTCACTTTGAACGTCCTGTTTACACCCATGTCCAATGGTTGGAGATCCTTCGTCATGCCTTAATGATGACTCCAGGTGGCAACTCTTCTTTCGGCAGCGTCTTCCTCTTGAAAATCACCATAGGTGGCAGTTTCTGTCCATTACCATAGCAAGCTAGCACAACAGCAAAAGCCGACTTCTCGTGCCTCGTTGTGTGTATCAATTCGCTACCGTGCTGGTCCCCTTCTTCTCCACAGTGTGTTACACCAGGATGTCGAAAGTGAGCGGCACCTCGTCCATGTTGGTGATGTGTTTGTCGGCAATTTTTTTTTATTTACAACGCACATAGCAACACTATATGCTCATTGGGGCCTGCCTTTAGCGTCCTCTCTCACCTGAAACCTTCACCCTTTAACGTCCGCATGCTGTCCTCAGTCACGTCCGCCTTTCCTCCATATAAACAGTGTGCCTGCCCAGTCACATAACTTCTACGGCTTTTGGAACTCAGGGCACACACAAGGTGCACACACAACAACCTATCTGGATTCGATAAGAGATTCAAAAAGGAATCGGTTCGATAAGAAGATTCGATAATGGCATCGACATCGATAATTTCTTTAACGGACATCATCCCTAGAAACAGGTAAACACTGGGGAGTGAGGAAAAAAACAAATTCAGTCTAAGCCTGGGCCCCTGGAGAGGGGGTCCAGACTAAGGCCAAAGCCATAGCACACATAAACATGTGTGAAAGAAGGAAACATCAAAGAATACAAATGACATTGAAGACATTAAAAGAGCACAGCTGATGCAACCAGCCACTTCTACACACAGCCACAAAAGTAAAACAACAACAACAACAACAAACATATACACTGTGGTGGCCTCTGCGTTGTCCCATGCCATCGTCTGCTGGGGTAGGGGGAGCATGGCCAGAGACAGGAGCAAACCCAACAAAGCAACCAAGAGAGCCGACTCCACACTCGGCCGCTCACCAACTCTCGGCCAGTGTCCAGTCCGCATGGATGAGCGAGGATACGTCCAAGGAGACCGAGGTGTCCGATACCTGCTCTTTCACCTAAGACACTGAAGCTTGTCAGTCCCGGCGCTCAGCGCCAGCTCCGCAGCCCTGTCTTTTCATCTGCATCTCCTCCGGCCTCCCAAACGGACTCTGGTGTGGCAGAGACCCAGCAACTGGTCTCCATGGCCAAAAGGCTCCTGGGAGGCAGATCCAGAAGTTCACAAAAAAGCACAGCAGAAGTCACGAAAGTGCTACCCCTTGTCACACAGTCCCAAAGGGTCCCAAACCAAAAGGCAAAAAAACCCACATGAAAACAAGAGGGAAACATCAGGAACACAAAAAGATGACGCAAGAGCCAACAGCAGCCACTACAGTGGCGCCATCTTGGAAAAAATAAATAAATAAATAAAATTAAATTTTCTCATGGCTGTCTTCAGCTGATATTCTATGACCCACATGCCACTGTCCGCAGTGTAGTTGGCCATACAATACTGTGCGGGGCAGCCACATGGCTTTGGGTGATCATGGCTTCTATACGGCTGCAGTTGGTCTTTGCAAGTATCAGCGGGGGGCAGGGGTGTTAAATGATAAATGGGTTATACTTGTATAGCGCTTTTCTACCTTCAAGGTTCTCAAAGCGCTTTGACAGTATTTCCACATTCACCCATTCACACACACATTCACACACTGATGGCGGGAGCTGCCATGCAAGGCGCTAACCAGCAGTCATCAGGAGCAAGGGGTGAAGTGTCTTGCCCAAGGACACAACGGACATGACTAGGATGGTAGAAGGTGGGGATTGAACCCCAGTAACCAGCAACCCTCCGATTGCTGGCACGGCCACTCTACCAACTTCGCCACGGTAAAACGCTCCAGTTAAGTACTACACATAGTTTTACACCATACACACTCTTGGATTTTGTCACACACCATTCTATAGTTTATTAGTATTGTTTATTATACATGTATATATATATATATATATATATATATATATATATATATATATATATATATATATATATATATATATATATATATATATATGTAAATTAACTTTATATATAATAAATCATTGAACATTACTTCCCCCTGGTGTCTGAGCCATCATCTCCCTCTGCAAACCATAACAAGAACAACCACAATATGAGAGGTGAATATGTAGAAAATGACAGAGAAACATAACACAAAACCAATAACCCAGGTTGATTATTAAGCATAACAAGAAAAAAATATATTGTATATAAAAATGTTGTTCTAAATGCCTTATTAAGTTTTTAAAATTGAAACTGAAAACCATTTGCGGTTTTAGTTCTATTTGCCTGTCCTGTTCCAGGAAGCAACTGTTACTTTACATGTAGAACTCCTCATTTTCTTTAGGTTTAAAAGTTTGCGTTCGCAGTACCTCGTTGCAGAAAGATGGCAGCGACAAGGGACTGCCAGCTCTCACAAACATGAGCTAAAGACAAAAATGATTTGCATGATTTATCTGTATTATAGTGTCACTTGGATTTATAATAACATGGTTAATATCCATCCATTTTCTACCGCTTATTCCCTCCGGGTGCGCTGGAGCCTATCTCAGCTCCAACCATCCATTTTCTACCGCTTGTCCCCTTTGGGTCACGGGGGGTTCTGGAGCCTATCTCAGCTGCATTCGGGCGGAAGGTGGGGTACACCCTAGACAAGTCGCCACCTCATCACAAGGCCAACACAGATAGACAGACAACATTCACACTCACATTTACACACGAGGGCCAATTTAGTGTTGCCAATCAACCTATTCCCAGGTGCATGTACCCGGAGGGAACCCACGCAGTCACGGGGAGAACATGCAAACTCCACACAGAAAGATCCTGAGCCCGGGAATGAACTCAGGACTACTCAGGACCTTCGTATTGTGAGGAACAAGCACTAACCCCTGTGGCACCGTGCTGCCAACATGGTTAATATGTTTTGGCAAACTAAACAGCATGTTGGCTTCATGCTGACAGAAACTGTCATATGTCCTCAGCTCATTTGCCCAATAAGCAATAAGACTGGCGGCAGCCTCATCAAAGGTGTCTATGCTGTATTCCGATTGGAAGAATTGTATTAATGCAACAAATACATATAGAACACAGTTACATCAGCATATATAATAATTCTATATCATTTTTTATCATGACAAGTGAGGTTCTTACTCACCCAACTCTATGTTTAGAGCTTAGATCCAGCACACACCACAGTAATTGTTTTTGTTTTTGCTTATCGCCCTAACCGCTCCACAGAGGACGTCATCTCCTCTGCACTCCACCTGAGCTTAGAACATCTGGAAAGGACACACGCGTGTGGATGTTGTTTCTGGACTTCAGCTCGGCGTTCAACACCATCATCTCGCAGCACTTGGTGAGCAATCTGGCCCCCCTTGGATTCAGTACACCCCTATGCAACTGGCTGCTTGACTTCCTCACAGACAGACCCTAGTCTGTGAGAGTGGGCAACAACACCTCCAGTGCCATCTTCTGTCCGATGCTGTTCACCTTGATGACCCATGACTGCTGCGCCAGGTCCACTACTAACCACATTGTGAAGTATGCGGACGACACAACAGTAGTGGGCCTCATCCGTGACAACAACATGGACTACAGGGAGGAGGTGAAACATCTGGTTGACTGGTGCAGAACCAACAACCTGGTCCTGAATGTCAACAAGACCAAGGAGATCATCGTTGACTTCAGGAGGCACCAGTCCAGCCATGTTCCACTCTTCATCAACGGCACAGCAGTGGAGATCGTAAGCAGCACCAAGTTCCTGTGGGTGCAGATAACTGACAATATTACTAATTACTAATTAATTACTAATATTGTAAAAAGAGCTCAGCAGCGCATGCACTTTTTGCGTCGAATGAAAAGAGCACAACTCCCTCCCCCCATTCTCACGACATTCTACAGAGGCACTATAGAGAGCCTGCTGACCAGCAGCATCTCTGTCTGGACTGGAGCCTGCAATGCCTCAGACTGGAAGTCTCTCCAGAGAGTGGTGAGGACGGCGGAAAAGATCATCAGGAATCCTCTTCCTCCTATCCAGGATATCGCAAAAAGCCGCTGCCTAAACAGGGCTCAGAAAATCTGCAGAGACTCCTCCCACCCCCACCAAGGATTGTTTTCACTGCAGGACTCTTACAAGAGGTTCCGCAGCCTCCGTAGCAGAACCTCCAGGTTCTGTAACAGCTTCTTCCCTCAGGCCATAAGACTCTTGAACACATCATAATAATCCCCTCAATTCCCCCCAAAATAGATTAACTCACTGGAATATAAAGACAATATAACATACATCCATAAACATGGATGCATATGCAAAAATGCTATATATTTATCTGTACAGTAATCTATTTATTTATATATGCACCTTATTGCTCTTTTATCCTGCACTACCATGAGCTAATGCAACGAAATTGTGTTCTTATCTGTACTGTAAAGTTCTAATTTGAATGACAATAAAAAGGAAGTCTAAGTCTAAGTCTAAACTGTTTGTGACTGTTCAAACATGCTTATTACTGGATTATACGACAGTATCAGTCAATGTAAGCCAGTGTATTTTTTTTTTATTTTTTTTCGGAATTCTGTGATGATATGTCTCAAACATATTTTTGTAAATGTGCCAAAGAAACTTCAAACTGTTGTTCTCATTATACCACATTACTGCCTACTGTATGCATGAGTGTAGTCACTAGAAAACAGTGTAAACAGAATCACTGCACACCAGCAGATGGCCATGGAGTTTTTGGATCAGTATCCAAACCCCTGTCTCTAGTCCAATGTCATTAACATTCTCAAGTACATACAAGTGATTAAATACAACACGACGCCACCACTGAATTACAAACACCCGACCTAACATGGTCGCAGCATTTCAAACAGTCCCAACAAACCCCAACGCAGAACTCAGTCATAGGTCATATTGCCGTGTGCACAGCATTGATTATGTTTGGCGAATTGGGAGTGCCTGCGTTTACAAAGTTAGTTCCAGTAATCCCTCGTTTATCGCTGATATTTGGTTTCTGGGCCTGACTGTAGTCAGGGACTTATTATATTTACATACAGTACAGGCCAAACGTTTGGACACACCTCCTCATTAAATGTGTGTTCTTTATTTTCATGACTATTTACATTGTAGATTGTCACTGAAGGCATCAAAACTATGACATCTGTGAAGTGAAAACTATTTCAGGTGACTACCTCTTGAAGCTCATCGAGAGAATGCCAAGAGTGAGCAAAGCAGTAATCAGAGCAAAGGGTGGCTATTTTGAAGAAACTAGGATATAAAACATGTTTTCAGTTAATTCACCTTTTTTTGTTAATTACATAACTCCACATGTGTTTATTCATAGTTTTGATGCCTTCAGTGACAATCTACAATGAAAATAGTCATGAAAATAAAGAAAACGCATTGAATGAGAAGGTGTGTCCAAACTTTTGGCCTGTACTGTATAAAAAACTGTTTTTGACCTTCTCAATATGGTTTAACACCATGAGCTCCCTCTGGACCTGAGATAACATCCACACATCTTTAAACTTCCATCCATCCATCCATTTTCTACCGCTTATTCCCTTTTGGGGTCGCGGGGGGCGCTGGAGCCTATCTCAGCTACAATCGGGCGGAAGGCGGTGTACACCCTGGACAAGGCGCCACCTCATCGCAGGGCCAACACAGATAGACAGACAACATTCACACTCACATCCACACACTAGGGCCAATTTAGTGTTGCCAATCAACCTATCCCCAGGTGCAGGGCCGGCCCGTGGCATAGGCCGTATAGGCAAATGCTAAGGGCGCCGTCCATCAGGGGGCGCCACGCCAGTGCCACAAATGTTGGAGAAAAAAAAAAAAAGAAGAAGTTGGTACTATTATTTCTAAATACAAAAAATAATCCCACGTTAATTAAAATGCAAAGTAAAGCCTATTTAATATAAATATTATTTGTTACAACATTACGCCCCCCCCCTCCTCCCCCCGCATGGTGCGCCCCCTCCCTTCCTGTATCATGACTCTTTTTGGACGTCACCACATCAAAAAATCAACACAAGATGTCAAAACGGCCAAAACTGTCAGGTGCCCAGGGAAGAAGAAAGAGAAAAGAAGAGGAGGAGAAACGAGAAAAGACAGAGGTAGCAGGTAGGTAACGTTAGCCTACATGAAATGATTTGTCTGTTACAGAATGTGATAGTAACCTGGCTTTTTAGCATTAAGCTAATGTTACATGATTCGGCAATTGCTAATCAATAAATAGCTAGTTCTGTTTTAACGTCGGGTTAATATTGTGGAGGGGGCTAAATTGTTATGGAAAATAATAATGTAACGTTAGGTAATTACAGTACTCCCACCTTACATTCCTCAGGGACATTTCTTTCTTTCTTTAGTTTATTTGGAACATGAACACACTTACATCATAATACATCACACAATTTCATATCATTTCATTTTACATCATGCCCGAAAAGGAGTAGGAAGAAGCAAAGCTTATTTAATCCTACCCCTTTCCCACTTCAAAGCGTTTACAAATATATAGAATCATTTACTGACCTTTTTATATAATAAAATAACATCTATGAATGAGTATACAACAGCTTTGTAATATGTAATTAATTACTTAATTCAGTCATTATTAACATACTGAGATGAAGAATATCTTATTTTCAATAAGGTTGAAAGTATTTCTCATAATTCTTCTTCTTTGTACTCTGTAAGCACTATTATTTTGAACAACCTCTTAAACTGGATCATATCAGTACAATTTTTAATTTCTTTACTTAACCCATTCCATAATTTAATTCCACATACTGATATGCTAAAGGTTCTAAGTGTTGTACGTGCATATAAATGTTTGTATTAGATCTTTTAAGCAGGTGTTTTTTGTTTACATTGTTATTGCCTTCTGGTTAGCTAATGTTTGCCCTGCAGGTAATCGTCACTTTTCCACCCCTTTATATATTAGGTATAGTTGTAAGTGAAAAAAAAGGTCAAAGACAAAGCTATTCGGGTTCTTGCGAGTATATACACTTCACTGCCGATGTGGGGGGGCGCCACCTAAAATCTTGCCTAGGGCGCCAGATTGGTTAGGGCCGGGCCTGCCCAGGTGCATGTCTTTGGAAGTGGGAGGAAGCCGGAGTACCCGGAGGGAACCCACGCAGTCACGGGGAGAACATGCAAACTCCACACAGAAAGATCCCGAGCCCGGGATTGAACCCAAGACTACTCAGGACCTTCGTATTGTGAGGCAGATACACTAACCCCTCTTCCACCGTGCTGCCCATCTTTAAACTTGTTTAATCCAATATAGTAACGTTGCCTGAGGCCGAACCAATCAGTGTCCACGATACTGAACAGACGCTTTTTTTGCGATTGTCGCGGCCTGAAATGCTTGATTTTGCACCAGCACTTTCAAAGCACTTGTGTCCTAAATGAAACATTTTTGTCACAGTCTCTGTCTGTGTCTATGTGCTTGTCTCTGTGTGTGTCTTTGTGAGAGTGGGCCTGTTTTGGGCATAGGCTTAGGTCCAGCTCACAGCCTGGCACGGCTGATCCCAGCTCCCTAATCAACTCACCTGCCTGCCATCAACTCATCACCTGCAGCCTATATATGTTTGGACTTCACTCGGCACGATCACCAGATTGTTAACAGTTCTACACGTGGTAACGCTTCTAGCCTTCTAGCTTCCTTGAATTCTAAGCATTTTTGATGATCTTGCTGACCTGCTGTTTTTGTGTTTTTTTTGCTCCTCGACTTACCTCAGCCTGCTCTCCTGGACCACAAAAGCCAAAAACTACAAGCTCCCTCCTTTACCTCTTGGTTTTTCAATATAAACGCTTGGACTTTGAGTCTGCCTGTCATTTCTGCATTTCGGTCCACCAGTGACAGTTGTGGTCAAAAGTTTACATACACTTGTAAAGAACATAATGTCATGACAGTCTTGAGTTTCCAATAAAAGTTAAAAAGTTAAAGTGCCAATGATTGTCACACACACCAGGTGCGGTGAAATTTTCCTCTGCATTTGACCCATGCTCACAGGGGAGCAGTGAGCTGCAGCGGTGGCCGGGCCCGGGAATCATTTGGTGATTTAACCCCCAATTCCAACCCTTGATGCTGAGTGCCAAGCAGGGAGGTAATGGGTCCCATTTTTATAGTCTTTTATAGTCCGGGGTTTGAACTCACGACCTACCGATCTCAGGGTGGACACTCTAACCACAAGGCCACTGAGTAGCAATAATTTCCACAACTATTATTTTTTTGGGATGGAGTGAACAGCTCAATTTGTGTTTCATCTGACCACAGAACTTTCCTCCAGAAAGTCTTATTTTTGTCCATGTGATGTCAGATGAAACAAAAATTGAGCTGTTGGGCCACAATACCCAGCGATATGTTTGGAGGAGAAAAGGTGAAGCCTTTAATCCCAGGAACACCACTCCTACCGTCAAGCATGGTGGTGGTAGTATTATGCTCTGGGCCTGTTTTGCTACCAATAGAACTGGTGCTTTACAGAGAGAAAATGGGACAATGAAAAAGGAGGATTACCTCCAATTCTTCAGGACAACCTAAAATCATCAGCCCGGTGGTTGGGTTTTGGGCGCAGTTGGGTGTTCCAACAGAACAATGACCCAAAACACACGTCAAAAGTGGTAAAGGAATGGCTAAATCAGGCTAGAATTAAGGTTTTAGAATGGCCTTCCCAAAGTCCTGACTTAACAATGACTGGACAATGCTGAAGAAACAAGTCCATGTCGGAAAACCAACAAATTTAGCTGAACTGCACCAATTTTGTCAGGAGTGGTCAAAAATTAAACCAGAAGCTTGTGGATGGCTACCAAAAGTGTGTTATTGCAGTGAAATTTGCCAAAGGACATGTAAGCAAATATTAACATTGCTGTATGTATACTTTTGACCCAGCAGATTTGGTCACATTTTCAGTAGACCCATAATAAATTCATAAAAGAACCAAACTTCATGAATGTTTTTTGTGACCAACAAGTATGTGCTCCAATCACTCTATCACAGAAAAATAAGAGTTGTAGAAATGATTGGAAACTCAAGACAGCCATGACAGTATGTCCTTTACAAGTGTATGTCAACTTTTGACCACGACTGTATACCAACTGTGACAGATTTTCAACATCAACATCAGTTTACCAGTCCCCACAGAATCTCACGTGCTTTTTTTTTTAGATGCCTGAATTTGCAGAAGTTTTTCCCCAAATTTGCAATGGAAAGTGTAATTTTTGTTTAGGTGTGATAGAAAGTGCGAATTGCAATAAATTGTGATTCTCGTCATAATTATAATAGGAAAATTTTGCTGGAGAAAAAGTAGATAATGAAAGATTATCACAAAAAGGATCCTATCGAAATGATACACAAAAATGTGCAAAATAGCTTGTCATTCATCCAACAACAAAGTACACGTGTTTGAAGGCCTTGAAGGGATCTTTCAAAAATACTATCCCAGACATCGCATGTGTCAAACTCAAGGCCAGCAGATCATTTTGTGTGGCCTGCAAAAGCCTAGAATGAATGTGCATCAATAAAGCACTTCATATTTTTTTTTAGAAAAAAATGCTTTGCTTAATATAATCCAACAAAATATTCCAAGCATTTGTTGTGATAAAAATATATATATATGCTTGTCAACATACCTTCGAATTTCAAAGCAAGTTACCCATCAGTTATTAGAAAAATATAATAAGCAAATGCATAGGCAGTTGCGGTTTTTTTGATTGATTGATTGAAACTTTTATTAGTAGATTGCAAAGTGAAGTACACATTCCGTACAATTGACCACTAAATGGTAACACCCGAATAAGTTTTTCAACTTGTTTAAGTCGGGGTCCACTTAAATTGATTCATGATACAGATATATACTATTTTCATAATACAGTCATCACACAAGTTAATCATCACAGTATATAAATTGAATTATTTACATTATTTACAATCCGGGGTGTGGGATATGGAGGGGGAGGGGGGTTAAGTTTGGTTGGTATCAACACTTCAGTCATCAACAATTGCATCATCAGAGAAATTGACATTGGAACAGTGTAGGTCTGACTTGGTACATATGTACAGCAAGTATTGGACACAGAGAGAGAGATCAGAAATTATAAGAAAAAGTGACTACATTTGATTGTTTACAATCCGAAGAGGTATGATGAGGAAGGGAGGGTGTTAGTTTAGGGTTGAAGTTGCCTGGAGGTGTTCTTTTAGTGCGGTTTTGAAGGAGGATAGAGATGCCCTTTATTCTTTTACACCTGTTGGGAGTGCATTCCACATTGATGTGGAATAGAAAGAGAATGAGTTAAGACCTTTGTTAGATCGGAATCTGGGTTTAACGTGGTTAGTGGTAAATATAAATGTGTATTTATTACAGAGGTAAAAATTAGTCGGTACAAACCGAAAACCGATTTGAACTTTAGAGATGTGAGTACATCGTTTGGCAAGCCTCTGGATCGATCTACATCTAGTATGGATCAGTGGATGTCTGGTTGGAAAGTCATTAATCGGTTGAAACTTCTGTAATGACGTAATACGAGAGTAACGTTTTCTTTGTGACTGACATTAACAGAGCAACAAGTCAGACAGCACTGAAATAGTTAACAATGAACCCTCTAATATTAAATCTATAGTGTGGTAAATGTTCAGATAAAAAAAAAGAAAAAAAAGAAAAAAAGTGGTCGGTTGGCTAAACGTATGGCCATTTGTAACATTTGGAAAGCAGCGATAAAGTAGCGGATGCACGACAAATCTGAGCACCCACCGGTTGTGACGGCATGAAGACACTCAAGCGGGCAATGTGGGAGCTAGGGATGGCAATGTTAAGAGACCTACAAACTAGCAAGACAAGGACACTGATTTAAAGGACTTCCAGCCCGAACTTAGCCACAACTCTGCGAGGTAATCACAACATCTACTACACAGTTCATTGTGCTAAAGACAAAGGCCAAGTTAGTAACCAGCAGCATGGTACTATGAGAACTATTTGAGCTTCTAAACTAAAGCTGCTGTTTAGTTTACGTGGTGGCACTTAATTGTATCTTGCACTTGTGTTGCTGTGGTGTTATAACACCTCTGCTTGATGCACAGCTTTTGTTGTATTTCATTGTTGCTACCTGAGTAAACAAAAATAATTACATGTTAGCTTTTCCAAAAGTGTTTTGTTTACATCTTTTTTTCAAAAAGTTTATGGATTGCAATACATTGGAGTTTACAGTTCTACTATTTGCTAATAATTAATACAGCAACCGCCTGTTTTGGCTGTGTCTAATTAAAAAATAAACACGACATTATTATGACATGATAAAAAAAATGTTTCGCCATACAAAGCTTCCAAATACATCAAATCGCATCGTAATGTTTTTAAAAAGTATTGTTAGTAGATAGTATAGTAACCTATGTATCTAGATCAGGGGTGTCAAATGTACGGCCCGCGAACAGGTTTTATCCGGCCCGCGGGATGAGTTTGCTAAGTATAGAAACTAACCTGAATTTTTTTAATGAAAGAAACAGCTGTTCTAAATGTGTCCACTGGATGTCGCAATAGCAATTATTTGTATATTTGTAGATGATGCTACATATGTTCAAAATAAACCACATGATGTTAGTACATCAGTCGAGGAAAATGATCAAACTACGTAAATAACATACTGTAATTTGATTTTGATATAATTTTTTTATCTTGATAGATTGAAAATTAACACCAATGAGTTGACTGATGAACATTATCACATCATTTATTCAGAAAATATAAATAACGACAAAGTATATATACTATTAACTGCAACATGTAAGTGTAAAAAAAAAACAATAACATTATGATTTGTGCATTTTCAGAATGTGCTTGTTCTATTTTTAAACAAAGAAAACAATTTGAAGTTGTCTTTATTTTTAAGTAATCGTGCCGTGATTTTGCCAGTTCGGTCCACTTGGGAGTTGAATTTTCTCCATGTGGCCCCCGCTCTAAAATGAGTTTGACACCCCTGATCTAGATGCATATCGGATCTCCAATTAAGGTAAAGATGCACAGCCCTTGTATTCAAATATATTCACTTTTAAGTGGCCCTCTGACGGCAACAATAACTGCAATGTGGCCCTGAATGAAAACAAGTTTGACACCCCTGCTACATCAACTGTTTCTAAATCATAATTCATCCCAGTATCCAGTGCTATAGGCTTTGTTCTTCAGTCAAATCAAATTTCAGTTTGATCTTAAAACTCACTGAAATCGAACTTTAAAGTTTCCCCCAAATGCCAAGAAGTGGCAGACGTTCCGACTGAATTACATGTCAGCATCTTTGCCAATGTGGCATGTATTGCCACAGGGAGTTTCATGAGTTAAGCCTCTAAAGCAGCTTCGTTTCAGGCTGTCAAGTGCTCCCAACATGCTCACAGCATGAAGCCAAGTGCTGTCTGAGACTTTTAAGGCCGAGACGACTCCCCCAGACATAAGGCCTGGCATTAACAAAAAAAAAATATATATATATATGACTGAAAGAAATTTTGCAGTGCATTACAATTTACAAAACGGAATTTAACAAGCATAATAGGTGAGCATTTTCTATTTATTTGCACTGATGTTTAACTTTCAAAGGACAGTTGTTTGATATTGTCATTGCTGCCACACGTGGTGGAAAAGTGTATTACAACTGAGTACCTGCGGACCCCAGCAGGAACCCCATGCGGACCCCAGCTGAGAAACGGCCCAATGGTTAAGAAACACTTCATATGTTTTAAAACATATGAAGACACCTTATAGTGGGGCGGCATGGCTCAGATGGTAAAGCTGCCGACCAGAAACTTGAGGGTTCCTGGTGCGATTGCAGCTTCCGCCATCCTAGTCACCGCCCTTATGTCCTTGGGAAAGACACTTAATTGTACCTTAAATGGAGATACTGTTTTTTTCCCCCAATGAAAATCGCTTTGAGTCACAAGAAAAAGCGCTATATAAATATAGTTTACATACACACACACACATAGTAGTGACACATATAATGTGTCTTGACTATTGTAAATATAAATAATGATAAATGGGTTGTACTTGTATAGCGCTTTTCTACCTTCAAGGTACTCAAAGCGCTTTGACACTACTTCCACATTTACCCATTCACACACACATTCACACACTGATGGAGGGAGCTGCCATGCAAGGCGCTAACCAGCAGCCATCAGGAGCAAGGGGTGAAGTGTCTTGCCCAAGGACACAACGGA
This sequence comes from Nerophis lumbriciformis, assembly GCF_033978685.3. NCBI lineage: Eukaryota > Metazoa > Chordata > Actinopteri > Syngnathiformes > Syngnathidae > Nerophis > Nerophis lumbriciformis. Next base: position 47,265,078 of record NC_084559.2, read on the forward strand.
CATGACTAGGATGGTAGAAGGTGGGGATTGAACCCCAGTAACCAGCAACACTCCGATTGCTGACACGGCCACTCTACCAACTTCGCCACGAAATATCTGTTGTATTTACAATCGTGGTCAATTTTTTACATACACTTGTAAAGAACATAATGTCATGGCTCTCTTGAGTTTCCAAAATTTTCTACAAATCTTATTTTTTTGTGATAGAGTGATTGGAGCACATAGTTGTTGCCAAACAGCTATTTTTTTGTTTCATCTGACCACAGAACTTTCCTCCAGAAGGTCTTATTTTTGTCCATGTGGTGTCAGATGAAACAAAAATTGAGCTGATTGGCCACAATACCCAGCAATATGTTTGGAGGAGAAAAGGTGAGGCCTTTAATCCCAGGAACACCTCACCTACCGTCAAGCATGGTGGTGGTAGTATTATGCTCTGGGCCTGTTTTGCTGCCAATGGAACTGGTGCTTTACAGAGAGTAAATGGGACAATGAAAAAGGAGAATTACTTCCAAATTCTTCAGGACAACCTAAAATCATCAGCCCGGAGGTTGGGTCTTGGGCGCAGTTGGGTCTTCCAACAGGACAAGGAAAGGCTAAATCAGGCTAGAATTAAGGTTTTAGAATGGCCTTCCCAAAGTCCTGACTTTGGGAAGGCCTTATAGCAGCACACATCTTCAGCACGTGTGCTGAAGAAACAAGTATATGTCAGAAAACCAACACATTTAGCTGAACTGCACCAATTTTGTCAAGAGGAGTGGTCAACAATTCAACCAGAAGCTTGCCAGAAGCTTGTGGATGGCTACCAAAAGCACCTTATTGCAGTGAAACTTGCCAAGGGACATGTAAGCAAATATTACCATTGCTGTATGTATACTTTTGACCCAGCAGATTTGGTCACATTTTCAGTAGACCCATAATAAATTCATAAAAGAACCAAACTTCATGAATGTTTTTTTGTGACCAACAAGTATGTGCTCCAATCACTCTGTCACAAAAAAATAAGAGTTGTAGAAATTATTGGAAACTCAAGACAGCCATGTAAATGTATGCAAACTTTTGACCACAACTGTAAGTGTCAGTAGCGGTTCTAGCTTCAATGGCGCTCTGTGCAACGTTACCTTATTTTATCACAGAATTTCCATATTGTTGGTGTTCAAGAAGTCATGACACAGCTCCATACTTTTTTTTGAAAATTTGCACTGTCTCCCATCCATACATTTTCTACATCTATTCCTCTTTAGGGTCACAGGTAAGCTGAAGCCTATCCCAGCTGACTTCGAGCGAGACGGCCTAGTGGTTAGAGTGTCAGCCCTGAGATCGGTAGGTTGTGAGTTCAAACCCCGGCCGAGTCATACTAAAGACTATACAAATGGGACCCATTACCTCCCTGCTTGGCATTCAGCATCAAGGGTTGGAATTGGGGGTTAAATCACCAAAAATGATTCTTGGGCGCGGCCACCGCTGATGCTCACTGCTCCCCTTACCTCCCAGGGGGTGAACAAGGGGATGGGTTAAATGCAGAGGACAATTTTCACCGCACCTAGTGTGTGTGTGACAATCATTGGTACTTTAACTTTAACTTTGACTGGTCGCCAGCCAATCGCAAGGCATTCTCTCGTTTCCATGATATTTTGTTGACAGTTAAACACCCTTCACTACCGGTGAGACTTCAACTAGTAACAAAGGTTAATTGAACTCATATTGTCCCACAGCTCCCTATTTTTTATTATTTAACATCTTTGTTCCAAAATAGGGAATTTAAATGTTTGAGACTATTGGCCTGATTTAGTCAATGATATACAATGGTGCTTTGGTTTTTGTCAGTAATCTGTTCCGAAAGCCTATTCACCTAACAATCAGGGTTCTGCTGTGTGCTTGAACGCCTCATATTGGTCAGTGCAGAGTGCACTCGATAGAACCTGGTCCGACACAAAGGAAAGAGACAGAAATGTAATGGTTCTGTGTGCATTCCATGAACAAAAATGATATGTGGACACACATGATAAAAATGATGAAAGGATTCCCTGGTTGGGAAGTCTACAGCGTCCCAACTCTATAAGAACCACTATATATTCTTCACAGAGACTCAGTCACCAACAGTTGGAATTTTTTTTGTAGTCCGTGGAATGTTTCACGGGCAAACAGACGAGTTTGTTATGCACGATAATACAAAAAACAAGACAACATACGAAAACCAAACCAAACTTTTGGTGAACATTTTCATTAAAAACCGAATCATATGGAAAGTGAAGAGTACCAACATTGTGTTCCACTGTAATTTACTTTTAACTTCAAAATTAGCTTTTATCAAATGTATTTTTTCTATCTTTCATCAAAGTTTAACTACTCTGAAAACAAATCATATGACCATCCATGTGGCCCATAGCTAAAGTCTCCACTGATAAGAGGGATGCCAGGGGAAAAGAAGAACTAATATGTCGATTTTGGATTTTGTTATATCTCCATAAGGAATGCACTGCACAGGAATTGTTCTTAGTTGTTGTTTACTCAACGTCTTGTAGCACAAACATACAAAGCTTAGATACACTCTTCTTCTAATGCCAAGTGACGTAGACAGGAGCCAAACTAGCGAGTGCGCCCTCTATTGACCTATCTATTATAAGTGTAATTATCTATAAATCCAGCCCGCGGGAAGTCCCAAGTTTAAAAAACAAAGACAAAAAAATATATATTTATATATTGTTTTATTTTTTATTATTATTTTTAAAAATCTGTCCTTTCTAATCCATTTTTTACCGCTTGTTACTCACGGTGTCACCTAGCCGCTCAGACAAATCATTTGGTCTAAAAATGCATTTTTTTTTCAATGATAACGTGACATTAAAGTGCACACTTTCAGTCAATTAGTGCGCGAGGAATATATATATATATTTATTTATATATATATATATATATATATATATATATATATATATATATATATATATATATATATATATATATAAATACATTCAACCCGGCCCCCGGCCAAATTGTTTTATCCCAATGCGACCCCGGATAAAATAATTTGGCCGGGGGCCGGGCTGTATGTACCGACAGGCAAAGCGGTGTGCGGCTTCAGCGGTCGCGGAGGCAAAAACTCGGACATGGGAGGAGTTCGGGGAGGCCATGGAAAAAGACTTCCGGACGGCTTCGAAGCAATTCTGGACCACCATCCGCCGCCTCAGGAAGGGGAAGCAGTGCAGTGTCAACACCGTGTATGGTGGGGATGGTGCTCTGCTGACCTCGACTGCGGATGTTGTGGATCGGTGGAGGGAATACTTCGAAGACCTCCTCAATCCTACCAGCACGTCTTCCTATGAGGAAGCAGGGCCTGGGGAATCTGTGGTGGGCTCTCCTATTTCTGGGGCTGAGGTTGCCGAGGTAGTTAAAAAGCTCCTCGGTGGCAAGGCCCCGGGGGTGGATGAGATCCGCCCGGAGTTCCTTAAGGCTCTGGATGTTGTGGGGCTGTCTTGGTTGACAAGACTCTGCAACATCGCGTGGACATCGGGGGCGGTACCTCTGGATTGGTAGACTGGGGTGGTGGTTCCTCTCTTTAAGAAGGGGAACCGGAGTGTGTGTTCCAACTATCGTGGGATCACACTCCTCAGCCTTCCCGGTAAGGTCTATTCAGGTGTACTGGAGAGGAGGCTACGCCGGATAGTCGAACCTCGGATTCAGGAGGAACAGTGTGGTTTTCGTCCTGGTCGTGGAACTGTGGACCAGCTCTATACTCTCGGCAGGGTCCTTGAGGGTGCATGGGAGTTTGCCCAACCAGTCTACATGTGCTTTGTGGACTTGGAGAAGGCATTCGACCGTGTACCGCGGAAAGTCCTGTGGGGAGTGCTCAGAGAGTATGGGGTAACGGACTGTCTTATTGTGGCAGTTCGCTCCCTGTATAATCAGTGTCAGAGCTTGGTCCGCATTGCCGGCAGTAAGTCGGACACGTTTCCAGTGAGGGTTGGACTCCGCCAAGGCTGCCCATTGTCACCGATTCTGTTCATAACCTTTATGGACAGAATTTCTAGGCGCAGTCAGGGCGTTGAGGGGATCTGGTTTGGTGGCTGCAGGATTAGGTCACTGCTATTTGCAGATGATGTGGTCCTGATGGCTTCCTCCGGCCAAGATCTTCAGCTCTCACTGGATCGGTTCGCAGCCGAGTGTGAAGCGACTGGGATGGGAATCAGCACCTCCAAGTCCGAGTCCATGGCTCTCTCCCGGAAAAGGGTGGAGTGCCATCTCCGGGTTGGGGAGGAGATCTTGCCCCAAGTGGAGGAGTTCAAGTACCTCGGAGTCTTGTTCACAAGTGGGGGAAGAGTGGATCGTGAGATCGACAGGCGGATCGGTGCGGCGTCTTCAGTAATGCGGACGCTGTATCGATCCGTTGTGGTGAAGAAGGAGCTGGGCCGGAAGGCAAAGCTCTCGATTTACCGGTCGATCTACGTTCCCATCCTCACCTATGGTCATGAGCTTTGGGTCATGACCAAAAGGACAAGATCACGGGTACAAGCGGCCGAAATGAGTTTCCTCCGCCGAGTGGCGGGGCTCTCCCTTAGAGATAGGGTGAGAAGCTCTGTCATTCGGGGGGAGCTCAAAATAAAGCCGCTGCTCCTCCACATCGAGATGAGCCAGATGAGGTGGTTCGGGCATCTGGTCAGGATGCCACCCGAACGCCTCCCTAGGAAGGTGTTTCGGGCACGTCCGACCGGTAGGAGGCCACGGGGAAGACCCAGGACACGCTGGGAAGACTATCTCTCCCGGCTGGCCTGGGAACGCCTCGGGATCCCCCGGGAGGAGCTGGACGAAGTGGCTGGGGAGAGGGAAGTCTGGGCTTCCCTGCTTAAGCTGCTGCCCCCGCGACCCGACCTCGGATAAGCGGAAGAAGATGGATGGATGGATGGATATATATATATATATATATATATATATATATATATATATATATATATATATATATATATATATATATATATATATACATATATTCAGGTGAAACAGAAAATTAGAATATCGTGTAAAAGTGTATCCACTTTCAAATGTGAAACTAATTGTTGTGTACAGGAGGAGTAGACGGCACAGACAACAAGGGGCATAGTTTAGCTCTATGTATTTATTATATATATATATATATATATCCTATATATATTTATATACTGTATATATATCACAATACATATAAAAACCAAACAATGACACTGGACAGTTAGGTGGGGCACGGGACTGGAAACTGCTGGCAGACCTGGGCCAGAGACTCTGCTTCCCAGTTGAGATTGTGTCCACCAACCTGCGGCCAGATCTTGTTCTGTGGTCAGCTTCGCTCAGGTTCGTGTACATCATAGAGCTCACGGTGCCCTGGGAGAGTGCAATGGAGGAGGCCTACGAGCGCAAGAAGTTGAGGTACACTGAGCTTGCAGCCGATGCGCAACAACAAGGCTGGATAGCGAGGGTACGCCCAGTGGAAGTAGGCTGCAGAGGGTTCGTGGCCACCTTAACATCCAGGCTCCTCAGGGAAATGGGAGTGCGAGGGAAGGCCCACCGGCAGGCAGTGAAAGACCTCTCAAAAGCCGCTGAAAAGGGGAGTCAGTGGCTGTGGGTCAAGCGAAGGGACTCCACCTGGGCTTTCAAGTGAGTGATGGCATCTAGGGAGTGATCCTGGGACACTGGGACTCACTGCTGAACCCTCTGGAGGTGTCGTGGGCCTATCAGCGAAACACTGAGGAAGGGGGGCGCCCACTTGATAACCTAGAGGATGCCTTCACTCACTTGACCATCCCACAAAGTCGCATTGGTGTCTCAAGTATGCATTAGGGGATTGTAAAATCTAGTCCTACACAACAGATATATATATATATATATATATATATATATATATATATATATATATATATATATATATATATATATATATATATATATATATATTTATATCCTATATATTTATATCCTATATATTTATATACTGTATATATATCACAATACATATAATAACCAAACAATAATATAAATAACTAGAGAATGGAGTGTGACAAATCCAAAGTGTGTGTGTGTGTGTGTGTGTGTGTGTGTGTGTGTGTGTGTGTGTGTGTGTGTGTGTGTGTGTGTGTGTGTGTGTGTGTGTGTGACTATGTGTGGAGATTGGCTGTTGTGTGTTGAGCGAGAGGCGGAAGTCCCGGAAGGGAAAGGCATGCTCGAATGTCCGTGAGGCAGGCAGGTAGTCTGGGGTATAACGAGGCATCAACAGGTCCTTGTCCAGGCGGGAGGTCGAGATCCGAAAGGGCAGCCAAGGAAGCAGAGGGAATACAGAAAGACGAGACGCACACCTCATCACGCGGGAACGAAGGGTTGCTGCAAGAAACGACAAGGGGGGAACACGGGACCAATCAACACGAAGGAGGAGAAACACAGAGAGAGAGTTTGCATATAGCAGGGTTAGTCGGCTTACTGTACACGAACAGAAGACTACATTCTGGCCCGGAACGCAGGTTTGCACTGGCTTAAGAAGCCCAGGAAGATCATCAACGACAGGTGCGCTGAGTGCTGATTGATTACAGCTGCTTGCTGCCGCCGGTGTGACGCGTGCAGGAGATGAGCGGCCGTGGGCGTGTCCCGAGGTGCACTCCGTGGGGCTCATTGATGCGCCCGGGCCGTGACACTAATATGTGATATGAACTCATTACATGCATACGAGAGATAAGTCAAGCCTTTATTTGTCATCATTTTGATGATCATGACTTAATTTTTTTTAAATAGTGAATAGCACAAAAATTAGCCTCAGTTTATTGTCACGGTATCTCTGTGTATTCAAAATGCTATCAATAGAATGCACTTGTGTTCGTTGTCCATAACATACGCCGGCCCATACCATAACCCCGCCCCCACCATGGGCCACTCGATTCACAATGCTGACATCAGCAAATCGCTCTCCCACACGATGCCACACATGCTGTCTGTCATCTGCCCTGGACAGTAAAAAACGGGATCCATCTGTGAAGAGAACACCTCTCCAACGTGCCAGACGCCATCAAATGTGAGCATTTTCCCACTCAAGTCGGTTACTTCCCTGAGACCGTTTCTCACAGTTTGTGCAGAAATTATTTGGTTAGACAAACCAACTGTTGCAGCAACTGTCCGGGTGGCTGGTCTCAGACAATCATGGAGGTGCATCTGCAGGATATGGACGTCCTTTGGCTGGTTAAACATGGTATGCGGTTGTGAGGCCGATTGGATGTACTGCCAAATTTTCTGAAACGCCTTTGGAACAACAACTCTGATGGACATTCCTGCAGGCAGCATGCCAACTTCGCGCTTCCTCAAAATTTACGACATCTGTGGCATTGTGTTGTGTGATAAAACTGCAAATTTTAGAGTGGTCTTTTATATTTTGAGCAGCCTAAGGCACACCTGTGCAATAATCATGCTGTTTAATAAGCATCTTGATATGCCACACCTGTGAGATGGGATGGATTATCTTGGGAGAGAAGAAATGCTCACTAACACATATTTAAACAGATTTGTGAACAATATTTGAGAGGAAAAGGTGTATATAGAAAAAGTTCTAAATCTTTGAGTTCCACTAATGGAAAATGGAAGTTAAAAAAAAAGTGTTGCGTTAATATTTTTGATCTGTGTATATAGAAATCAGGTGCGGGAAATCAGTGCCTATGGCAACTAAGATGGCGCTGAAACAGAAAATGAACACTCAATTAAGGAGAAATAACAAAAACAAAACAGGAATGGTTAGACTGCCAACAACAAAATGTGTTTTAAACATCCGACTATTTCAGAAGTCTGAATTTTTAGCCTCTAAAACCCTGCAACAGAACTGCCTTTACCTAAAAACGGTGTCCAACTGACATACAAGCAATTTTCGACAACCATGTTCACATCCCCAGTGTGTTAATGATGCTGCAGCAGACTCCATTCCTGCCTCTGCTGCAGGACTCTACAAAACAAAATAATAATACATTTTAGAAGGCTGCTGGAAGATGCATTTTTACTTTGTTTGTTAAAGGATTCCTATGATCATTTTAATCTACTTTTAACATACTTTATTGTGGTCTATGTCGGATATGCTTTGGTGTAAATTGTGCTACACAGTAACATTTATGACCCACTTTTTCTGTCTGCAAAGCTGTGCACATTACAAAAATAATACACAAAAGACATGCGTATCGATACTGAAAGTTAGATATCGCCAATTAAGCCTGGGCCGAAAATTTTGCTTGAGGATATACTGACCCAAATTATTGTCGATAAATGATATTATTGCTATTATTTTTCTGAGGCCAAATTAACCACTGATGAAATGATAATACATCAAATAAATGCAAGTATTCTTATATATATATATATATATATATATATATATATATATATATATACATATATGAATGATCAAGAGCAGGTGAGCGTCCCAACCACTAATCAGAGAAAGGTGCAGGAAATCAGCGCTCATTGGAACAAAAGTGGTGCAAAAAAAAAAAAAATTAACACTCAACAAAGGAGAAATAATAATAAATACAAAACAGAACATGACCTGGACTGACAGGTCATAACAGTACTCCTCCCTCAAGGTACAGATTCCAGATGTTCCCCCCTCAAAAACGAAGTTCCAAGTCACGGGATGTTGGAGGGAGAGGTGGTAGTGGTGAGTTGATCGCCTTGCCAGCTGGCAAGGCGGGCGCCCTCGGACTGGCCACTCTCGTGGACGACAAGGAGGCGAACGATGTTCTCCATACCCAGGATCCGGGCGTTGCTGCTGATGGCGCGGAGAGCGTCGATGAACTGGTCACATAAGTGGCCGACGAGGAAACGGTTGTGAATGGAAACAAATCCTCAGCAGTCATTTTGGTCCCTGCACAAGTCCTGGGCATGGCTGCTGATATCCATGAAACAGACATCATTGCGGCTGACAAAGAGGTGGAATGAAGGGCGACAGGAGGGCACCTCCGCAGAAGGTGAGCACCTTTCTGGTCAGAAAGTTGAGCTGGCTGCTGGGTTGTAGGTCAAGGTGGCGTTGTCGGAGGACCCACTGGAGGTCAAGGTGGCATCATTGGAGGACCCACTGGAGGCAGAGGTGGTGGTATCGGACCCACTAGAGTAGCTGGTGATGTTGTCGGAAGACCCACTGGAGGAGCTGGTGGCGTTGTCGGAAGACCCACTGGAAGCGGATGTAGATCTTGCGGCGATGTAGCGTTGGCGGCCTCCCTGGTCGGTGGTGGTGGCCTGGCTGGACGTAGAGTTGGCGGCGGCCTGGCTGGACATATCGTTGCCAGCCTGGCTGGACCTAGCCTTGGCGGCGGAAGCCTGAATGTCATGTGTCTTGATCGAAGAAGGCTAGTGGAGCAATTTTATCTGATTGATAACGTTTTACGATGAAAAGTGGGACATTAATTTTTTACTTTACATTGTTTACTTTTTACTTTTTAAATTTGATGTCAATTCTGTACACTGCTGCTGGAATTTTAATTTTCCTGAGGGAACTCTCCTGAAGGAATCAATAAAAATACTATCCATCTATTTATCTATCTATCTATCTATCTACAAACCCCGTTTCCATATGAGTTGGGAAATTGTGTTAGATGTAAATATAAACGGAATACAATGATTTGCAAATCCTTTTCAAGCCATATTCAATTGAATGCACTACAAAGACAAGATATTTGATGTTCAAACTCATAAACTTTATTTTTTTTTGCAAATAATAATTAACTTAGAATTTCATGGCTGCAACACATGCCAAAGTAGTTGGGAAAGGGCATGTTCACCACTGTGTTACATGGCCTTTCCTTTTAACAACACTCAGTAAACGTTTGGGAACTGAGGAGACACATTTTTGAAGCTTCTCAGGTGGAATTCTTTCCCATTCTTGCTTGATGTACAGCTTAAGTTGTTCAACAGTCCGGGGGTCTCCGTTGTGCTATTTTAGGCTTCATAATGCGCCACACATTTTCAATGGGAGACAGGTCTGGACTACAGGCAGGCCAGTCTAGTACCCGCACTCTTTTACTATGAAGCCACGTTGATGTAACACGTGGCTTGGCATTGTCTTGCTGAAATAAGCAGGGGCGTCCATGGTAACGTTGCTTGGATGGCAACATATGTTGCTCCAAAACCTGTATGTACCTTTCAGCATTAATGGCGCCTTCACAGATGTGTAAGTTACCCATGTCTTGGGCTCTAATACAACCCCATACCATCACACATGCTGGCTTTTCAACTTTGCGCCTATAACAATCCGGATGGTTCTTTTCCTCTTTGGTCCGGAGGACACGACGTCCACAGTTTCCAAAAACAATTTGAAATGTGGACTCGTCAGACCACAGAACACTTTTCCACTTTGTATCAGTCCATCTTAGATGAGCTCAGGCCCAGCGAAGCCGACGGCGTTTCTGGGTGTTGTTGATAAACGGTTTTCGCCTTGCATAGGAGAGTTTTAACTTGCACTTACAGATGTAGCGACCAACTGTAGTTACTGACAGTGGGTTTCTGAAGTGTTCCTGAGCCCATGTGGTGAGATCCTTTACACACTGATGTCGCTTGTTGATGCCGTACAGCCTGAGGGATGGATGGTCACAGGCTTAGCTGCTTACGTGCAGTGATTTCTCCAGATTCTCTGAACCATTTGATGATATGACAGACCGTAGATGGTGAAATCCCTAAATTCCTTGCAATAGCTGGTTGAGAAAGGTTTTTCTTAAACTGTTCAACAATTTGCTCACGCATTTGTTGACAAAGTGGTGACCCTCGCCCCATCCTTGTTTGTGAATGACTGAGCATTTCACGGAATCTACTTGTTTACCCAATCATGGCACCCACCTGTTCCCAATTCCTGTTCACCTGTGGGATGTTCCAAATAAGTGTTTGATGAGCATTCCTCAACTTTATCAGTATTTATTGCCACCTTTCCCAACTTCTTTGTCACGTGTTGCTGGCATCAAATTCTAAAGTTAATGATTATTTGCAAAAAAAAAAGTTTATCAGTTTGAACATCAAATATGTTGTCTTTGTAGCATATTCAACTGAATATGGGTTGAAAATGATTTGCAAATCATTGTGTTCCGTTTATATTTACATCTAACACAATTTCCCAACTCATATGGAAACAGGGTTTGTATCTATCTATCAAAGTTATCTGCTGTGGCCTATAAAGCGAAGAAAGGAGGAAGAAGAAATACGAATTGAAAGTAGGGGCATGTACAGTATGTACATTTAGCTAATTCATTTTTAGCGTTTGCATTATGACTTTTCTTATATATATGTTTTTTTTTCAAAATTTCTTTTTGCAACATTTTCCATGTAAAAGGAGTAGAGAAAACAAAAGCCCTTTTTCCCAGTTCTGTGCGAGCAAATGGAACAGCGAGCAACAAATGACAATTTGAACGCAAACAATAGTTTGGGAGTCAACACTCCTCCGTTTGATTAAGTTACAAATGTAGGAGGGCAGTAGGCCAAGCTTTACCTTATAAATAAAAGTATAGCGATGACCCAGCCTCCTGGAGGACAAAGAAGGCCATCCCACTCAAGAATACAGCTCACAATGATGGGTCAAGGCCCTACAAGTATAATGAACCTCAGAGAAGCATGATATACAGTGTCATTTCTAAGTAGACATTGAGTGGAGGCATTGATGTACAACAGGTCTCCATAGTTTGAAATAGATAGAAATGTTGCAGTGACAAGACGCTTGTTTTGCCTCAAAAGAAAAAAAGATATATATTTAGAAAGAAAAAGCCCAATTTGAGTTTAAGTTTTTTCATTAGATTGACTATATTGAAACTCAGAGTCATCCAGCAAAATACTGAAGTATTTGTACTTGTGAACCACCTCTAAGACATTTCCCTCAAGAGTGGACACTGAGAGGATAGTTTAAGGAACCTTCTCAGTGTCAGGTTTTTCAGCATTGAGGACTAGTTTTAGCTGCTCATATATACTTTGATATATTATTACAGTATATCATTATATGTACTCATACTGACAGGGCATGGTGAACACTCAAAACAGTCTTGTAATTGAACTAAAACCATCCATCCATCCATCCATCCATTTTCTACCGCTTGTCCCTTTTGGGGTCACGGGGGGTCGCTGGACAAGTCGCCACCTCATCACAGAGCCAACACCATACTTGCCAACCTTGAGACCTCCAAATTCGGGAGATTTTGGGGAGGGGGGGTTTGAGGAAGGCGGGGCCGGGGGGCGGGGTTAAGGGGGGAGGAGAATATTTATAGCTAGAATTCACTGAAATTCAAGTATTTCTTATATATATATAAAATAAATACTTGAATTTCTGTGAATTAAATATATATATATATATATATACCGTATTTTTGGACTATAAGTCGCAGTTTTTTTCATAGTTTGGCCGGGCTCAAGTGCGACTTATATATGTTTTTTTCCTTCTTTATTATGCATTTAACTGCAGGTGCGACTTATACTCCGGTGCAACTTATACTCCAAAAAATACGGTGTGTGTATATATATATATATATATATATATATATATATATATATATATATATATATATATATATATATATATATATATATATAATTATATATATATATACATATAAATAAAATAAATACTTGAATTTCAGTGTTCATTTATTTACACATATACACACATAACACTCCTCTCTACTCATTGTTGTATTTTAAAGTGCAATGCTTTGCAGCCAGTAGCACAGCCTTTGAAGGAGCGTAGGTACGGGCAGTGTAATATTCTGGGTTGGAGTCAATAACCAGGCGAGGTGACGAAGTTACGTCTCTTTACTTCATACTTCAGAACCGACTCCCACACTTGCCGTCAGGGTGGGCAATACAACGTAAAGCGTTGGCCAACCAAAAAGTAACCACAGAACACTATACGGTATACTATACGGTATAGTGTTCTGTGGTTACTTTTTGGTTGGCCAAGCGGACGTGACGACAGGCTGTCCTCACTCAGGTCTGCACGGACCTGGAGGGGGCGTGCCTTAAGTCCGGCTGGAAATCGGGAGAAATTCGGGAGAATGGTTGTCCCGGGAGATTTTCGGGACAGGCACTGAAATTCGGGAGTCTCCCGGAAAATTCGGGAGGATTGGCAAGTATGGCCAACACAGATAGACAGACAACATTAACACTCACATTAACACACTAAGGCCAATTTAGTGTTACCAATCAAACTATCCCCAGGCGCATGTCTTTGGAGGAGAGAGGAAGCCGGAGTACCCGGAGGGAACCCACGCAGTCACGGGGAGAACATGCAAACTCCACACAGAAAGATCCCGAGCGCAGGATCGAACCCCGGACCTTCATATTGTGAGGCAGATGCACTAACCCCTGTTCCACCGTGCAGAGGGGTTAGTGAACTAAAACCATCATTATTAATACATCAACATATATATTTCAAAGTTGTGTGTGTGTGTGTTTAATTTTTTTTTTTAGCAGCAGACTCAATGTTACAATCCAACAACCTGAAGACACATCCTCAGCTTCAACAGATGCCATTGTTCCTGATGACTGGACACCAGTGTTGGGTTAGTTACTGAAAACCAGTAACTAGTTACAGTTACTAGTTACTTTATTTCAAAAGTAACTCAGTTACTAACTCAGTTACTTACACCAAAAAGTAATGCGTTACTGTGAAAAGTAACTATTTAGTTACTTCTTCTACTTTTTGTTTTTAAAGCTCCCATTAATGCCCTTTTAGCCTTCATTTCAGTACTGTTATTGCACTGGAGAATAATACAATGTGTTGATCAACTTGACATGCATTTGCATCACTGAACTCTGCTAAGCAATGTGGTCTACATACAACACACAAAGACAAAGATATGTTTCAAAGGGCCAATTTATTTCAGGCCAGAACAAATTGACAAAACTATTTTAAATAGCTGCAACATAACATACATAAGTAACAAACAGCATAATAACACTAACACTAACCACGTTAAACCCAGATTCCAAACTAACAAAGATCTTAACTCATTCTCTTTCTATGCCACTTCAATATGGAATCCACTCCCAACAGGTGTAAAATAAAGGGCATCTCTATCCTCCTTCAAAACCGCACTAAAAGAACATCTCCAGGCAACTTCAACCCTAAACTAACACCCTCCCTTCCACATAATACCTCTTCGGATTGTAAATAATCAAATGTAGACATTTGTTCTTATACTTTCTGATCTCTCTCTCTGTGTCCACTACTTGCTGTACATATCCTACCAAGTCAGTCCTACACTCTTTCAATGTCCATTTCTCTGATGATGCAATTGTTGATGCTGATTGTTGATGACAGAAGTGTTGATACCAACAAAAACCAACCCCCGCCCCTCCCGTCCTCCATATCCCACACCCCGGATTGTAAATAATTCAATGTATATACCCTGATGATTATCTTGTGTGATGACTGTATTATGATGTTAGTATATATCTGATAGTATATATCTGTATCATGAATCAGTGGACCCCGACTTAAGCAAGTTGAAAAACTTATTGGGGTGTTACCATTTAGTGGTCAATTGTACGGAATATGTACTGTACTGTGCAACCTACTAATAAAAGTTTCAATCAATCAATCATTCAACAACATAGCTGTAAACCTGGCTTCACCTAAGGAAGGCACACGTGACATACACAGAGCCTAACCAGGCAGATTTGAATTGTTGTTTTGGGCATTCGACGGGATCTTTGATCCAAGACACAACTTACATTTAAATAAAATGTTATTTTCTTTGTGCTCGACAAAAGAAAAGAAGTGAGAATATCTCATACTTGCCAACCCTCCCGAATTTCACTGCCAACACTGCTGGACACACCAAGAACTGAATTACTTAGCCAAGTATCTTATGAGGTATACTCAGACTTCACATTCCCTTAAAGAGATGGTGGAAGACGTTTCCATCACCACTACTTCCGCAGACATTCAGTGAACAAAGAGAAACATTTTTTTGCACTACGTTTGTAGGTGTTAAGTTATTTTATTTTCAGGGAAATTATTTAAATGGTTAGTTTTTCTATAGATTTTATTTTTTGTCTTTACATGTCAAATAAATAATTGCGAACTGTGTAATGCTGCATATAGACCTTTTTCAGGGTTCGGGGGTGGTCGTGTCCCCAAGATGCAGAAAGGACAACAGGAAGCAGTGTGCAGGTAAGATGCTGATTTATTCTCCCCAAACAAAGCAAACATAAACAGTCACGTTTAGCAAACAAGACTGCCAGGCTGAAGGGACCGCGAGACAGGGTGAAAGAGCTCTCTGATTAGTGATCAGAAGCAGCTGAGCTACCGCTTGTCCCTCTTTTGGGGTCACGGGGGTGCTGGAGCCTATCTCAGCTGCATTCGGGCGGAAGGCAGGGTACACCCTGGACAAGTCACCACCTCATCGCACGTACAGGAAATCAGCACTCATGGTAGCTAACAGAAATTGAACACTCAACGAAGGAGAAATAATAAGAAATACAAAACAGAATAGGACCTGGTCTGACAGGCATAACATGCACGATATTAAAAAACTAAAGCTAAAAAAATGTAGTTTCACCTGTACAGTTTGCAGCCCATTTCTAACATTACTTCAAAAGGCAGAGTATGCATTACATATACTGTTTGTTACAAATAAGTTAAAGTACCAATGACTGTCACACACACACTAGGTGTGGCAAAATTATTATTTGCATTTGACCATCATCCTTGATCAAATACATTGTTTAGAATTATCCAAATGTTTTATAGATACAACTTGAATTATTCTTTCAGACATTAAAACATCCAAGAGTGTGTATTTTATTACTGTATGTGGAACATTATCAATGTTACATGTTGTATTTATTATTCAGCTTCATCTTTGGTAATGGCAAATACTGTCTATTGACCCATATATTACACAGTGCTTCAGCACAGGGGTCCTCAACCTTTTTTCCACCAGGGACCGTTTTAATGTATGCATTATTTGCATGGACCGGCTTTCCACGTGTGGCAGGAAAAAAACAGCAAAAAAATGAGCATGAAAAATCAACTCACCATAGTGCTTAAGTCGTGGGAGCCCTGGGCATGTTTCTTTGCGAAGAGATGGTCCCCGGCACGTTGATGGCAAATACTATATACACCGGTGTTTCTTAACCATAGGGCCGGGGCCCAGTGTTGGGCTGTGAGCGCCTCTTAGGATGTAATATCTGTTTTTCAGCTGTGGTCCGTATAGGCCGTAATACACTTTTCCACCACTTGTGGCAGTAATGACAATATCAAACAAACAGAAGAAGCGCTAATGTCATCGAGAAATTTCTTAAGCGCAAACATTATGACTAAAGTGGTGAAGCTGTAATTTCATTTGCACTTTCATTGAATTGACAGTTTGGTTAAGATGTATTATTTATTAATAATGTAGTTTATTTATTTTAGCACAACTGCTGGTCATCTTATTTTATTAGTACTTCTTCTAATCAGCCGGACCTGAGCCTAAGGTGTATTTGTTAAATTAATAATAATCTTTGTGACTGACATACTTTTATATCAATTGATAAGGTTGTAAACTGTAAGTAGGTTAGACACAATTTTTGAATATGATCAAAATCAAGAGTAAGGTTGATACTGAAGTGTTAATACTGGAGTGGTCCCCAGAGCCCTCTGTAGTGGAAAAGTTGGGTACTGGGGTCAAAAAGGTTAAGAACCCCTGCTATATACAAAATAACCCTGCTGGGAACTGCAGATGGAAATTAGCCTTTGGCTACAATTTGGCACATTAACATTTTATATGTCAGGGGTGTCAAACAGGTCCGCAAACAGGTTTAATCCAGGCCGCGGGATGAGTTTGCTAAGTATAAAAATGAACCTGAAATTTTTTGATGAAACAGCTGTTCTAAATGTGTCCACTGGATGTCGCAATAGCAATTCTTTGTATCTTTGTAGATGATGCTACATATGTACAAAATAAACCACAAGATGTTAGCACATCAGTCGAGGAAAATAATCAAACTACATAAATAACATCCTGTAATTTGATTTTGATATAATTTTTTTATCTTGATAGATTGGAAATTAACACCAATGAGTTGACTGATGAACATTATCACATTATTTATTCAGAAAATATAAATAACGACAAATAAAGATAGAATACTATTAACCACAACATGTAAGTGTGAAAAAAACCAACAACATTATGATTTGTACAATTTCAGAATGTGCTTGTTCCATTTTTAAACAAAGAAAACAATCTGAAGTTGTCTTTATTTTTAAGTTATTGTGCCGTGGTTTTACCAGTCCGGCCCACTTGGGAGTCGATTTTTCTCCATGTGGCCCCCGATCTAAAATGAGTTTGACACCCCTGTTATATGTTCATTAATGTGCATTGTTCCACGTACTATACTTCTTATCAGGAGTTGTAATGTACATCTATAAACAAGCTATTGGTGTGTTTAGTGGGACAGGCCAAAGTTAATTTGTAGAAAATGCGGTAGTTTATAAACAAGGATCATAGAGTGGTATCAAGGTATAAAGTAATAAATAGTCTACAGGAAGATTGCAATGTGCAAGTCAACTGAACTTTGTTAAAGAGGCAGAGCAAAACTATGGCTCCGGCTTTTGTTTGTCTGATTAGCACGCCCCCGGAGATCCATGGTTTCCATGGTTACAGATGTGGGTGATGCTACTGGGGACTCAAGGGAGACCTTGTTCTTCCTCAGGTTCTGCTGTGCTGTAGGATCACGTTCAAAGTTCTTGGAAATGATGATCATTTACTGCCTCAAGATAGTATTTCAAAACCCAGCCAGCTGCATGAAAATTCAAGAATTGAATAATCTAATAACACCCAACACACTATGGTTGTATGAAAATGATGTCTTTAAAATGGATTCGGATAAGGTAGTCGCATCTCTTTTGCAGTTCATCAGAATCAAAAATCCACTTTATTTATATTACACTTTTACCAAACAGTGTCCAAAGTACTGCACATTATAGAACAATGTAAAGGTAATCAATTAAAAACATTTAAAAGATAAAATAATGAAGCACTATTATGATTGAATACAATTAAAACAATGAACGTTATGATCCTTAAAGGGGAACATTATCACCAGACCTATGTAAGCGTCAATATATACCTTGATGTTGCAGAAAAAAGACCATATATTTTTTTAACCGATTTCCGAACTCTAAATGGGTGAATTTTGGCAAATTAAACGCCTTTCTAATATTTGCTCTCGGAGCGATGACGTCACAACGTGACGTCACATCGGGAAGCAATCCGCCATTTTCTCAAACACATTACAAACACTGAGTCAAATCAGCTCTGTTATTTTCCGTTTTTCCGACTGTTTTCCGTACCTTGGAGACATCATGCCTCGTCGGTGTGTTGTCGGAGGGTGTAACAACACCAACAGGGACGGATTCAAGTTGCACCAGTGGCCCAAAGATGCCAAAGTGGCAAGAAATTGGACGGAATTTGTTCAAAATACGAGGGTGTGGGGAAAGCCGACAAAATGGTCAGTAGTTTGTTCCGCACACTTTACCGACGAAAGCTATGCTACGACAGAGATGGCAAGAATGTGTGGATATCCTGCGACACTCAAAGCAGATGCATTTCCAACCATAAATGTACTCTTTCGAATGCACTGAGAAGGCAAGATGAACACACAATACAAACACTATCTTGAGAACATTTTGAATTGAACTGGTGATTTCGAGATGCACTTATTTATTTATTTATTTATTTATTTATTTATTTATTATTTATTATTTATTAACCACAATCAAGGCAGAAAGGAACGGATATGCGAAGGCTGTTCAAATGTCCAGATTGAGCCAGTACTTGCAATTAATAAATCACCCAAAAGCAATCACCCACTGATTTAATAATGGTGCCAGTGAAGCCAGAAAAACAGATAGTTAGTTTCAGTGATGAAGGAATGCCATTTTTTCCAGTGAAGATTGATTGCACATGGAAAAATGACAAAAAATAGTTAAAATCTTTTTAATCGGTCACTTCAGCTGTAACTGTAGGCTAGTATGTATCTTACTGGACAAAAACAGCACATTTAAAATGCTGAAATCGTGGAAAAATATATGTTCTTAGCGCGCCTGAAATGGGCTGTCTGCACTCTCAAAGTGCATGTTGTTGCCAAATGTATTTCATATGCTGTAAACCTAGTTCATAGTTGTTAGTTTCCTTTAATGCCAAACAAACACATACCAAACGTTGGTTAGAAGGCGATCGCCGAATTCGTCCTCGCTTTCTCCCGTGTCGCTGGCTGTCGTGTCGTTTTCGTGGGTTTCGCTTGCATACGGTTCAAACCGATATGGCTCAATAGCTTCAGTTTCTTCTTCAATTTGGTTTTCGCTACCTGCCTCCACACTACAACCATCCGTTTCAATACATGCGTAATCTGTTGAATCGCTTAAGCCGCTGAAATCCGAGTCTGAATCCGAGCTAATGTCGCTATAGCTTGCTGTTCTATGCGCCATGTTTGTTTGTATTGGCATCACTGTGTGACGTCACAGGAAAATGGACGGGTGTTTATAACGATGGTTACAATCAGGCACTTTGAAGCTTTTTTTAGGGACATTGCGTGATGGGTAAAATTTTGAAAAAAACTTTGAAAAATAAAATAAGCCACTGGGAACTGATTTTTAATGGTTTTAACCCTTCTGAAATTGTGATAATGTTCCCCTTTAATGACTGTTCCAATGTTGTGCTGTATTTTTCCTGTTAGTTTGGTGTTTGTTTCTCTCCCTTGTTTACTATCTCCTGTGGAAATGCTGATTCCCCACACCTGTCTCCTGTCATAATAATTTGCCAGCTCCGCCTGCCAGGCGTCGTGTTCCTCAATGCTGATTGCGCGCCTTAGCACTCTTTGAATAGAATAGACAAGCCTTTTTATTGTCACTGCACATTAAGAACAACAAAATTGTGGAATACTGATGGCAGAAGCTGCCATGCGAGGTGCTAACGACGACCCGTCAGGAGCAGTTAGAAGTTCAGTGTCTTGCTCAAGGACACCCCGACGTGAGCTCACCAGATGGGGATCTAATCAGTAACCCACCGATAGCAAGACGGCCACTCTACCCACTCAGCCATGCCGCCCCATTCTGAGCCATGACGCCGTCTACATGCTAGGTTGCCTGTCATTACGAATAGAGGTACCATCTCACCTGCCCGTTGCATGCTGTCTCTGCCTTCTGGAGTCATGCCAATAACCGCAATGTGCCACCTTTGCAAAATTACTTGGAAATATCAGGTCTAAGGCCTTGTTCACAATGCAGGTCAATTTCGATTATTTTTGCTCATTTATGACCTGTATCAGATTTTTTCATGTCAGTATGTCCGGTGCAATTCCCATTTTTTCTAATACGACCAAGGCCTCTTTCATGTGTGGATATACTGTGTATATATATATATATAGAGTACAGGCCAAAAGTTTGGAAACAGGCCCACTCTCACAAAGACACACACGGAGACAAGCACATAGACACAGACAGAGACTGTGACAAAAATGTTTCATTTAGGACACAAATAAAGCATATTTGTTAAAATTCTGTTAGGGTTACAAAAAGCACTGATAGAAATTCCAAAAATCACTTTTTGAAAATGCTGATGCAAAATCAAGCATTGCAGGCCGCAACAATCACAAAAAAAGTGGCTGTTCAGTATCGTGGACACTGATTGGTTCGGCCTCAGGCAAAGTTACTATATTGGATTAAACAATGTTAAAGATGTGTGGATGTTGTTTCAGGTCCAGAGGGAGCTCATGATGTTAAACCATATTGAGAAGGCCAAAAACAGTTTTGTATACAGTACAGGCCAAAAGTTTGGACACACCTTCTCATTCAATGCGTTGTCTTTATTTTCATGACTATTTACCAGAGGTGGGACCAAGTCATTGCTTTGCAAGTCACAAGTAAGTCTCAAGTCTTTGCCCTCAAGTCTCGAGTCAAGTCCCGAGTCAAGACAGGCAAGTCCGAGTCAAGTCCAAAGTCAAGACTGGAATATCTCAAGTCAAGTCCCAAGTCCTGCATTTTGAGTTTCGAGTCCTTTCAAGTCGTTTTAACCACAGACTAATGTATTTACACAGATTGTGTATGCTTTTAAAACGCTGTATTTATTTATTAAAACAAGTGCATTTGAAATTGCAGGGAAAAAGATAGTGGTGACATTGCACTTCATAATAGCACTATTAACCAGTCATTTTAAACATGTAATTCATTCCTTTACAGAATAAACACATTTGAAAAAACAAGTGCAACTGTACTTATTTGCACAAAAGTGTTAACATTGTATTTCAATGGCATATTGCATTGTAACTAGTTCCACAGCAGTTTATATCCTGTTCTTACCTTATCTCATTGATCTCATCTCATACTGTATGTGTGTTTATGTGTGCGTACACATGAAAAACATAACAAATATATGAACATAACAATGAACAGAGTTGTACTTTTTAGATGTCAGGACCCTATGCAATATGTACACATATTCTTAATATAGTATACATTTTAACTGACCTTTATGTGACTATGTTTTTTTTTTTTTAGGTGACTAAAATACGCGGTGCTACTGACCGCCGTCTAACGTTACGTTACTGTGTGTGATACATTGACTAACGTAACGTTACTGTGTGTGATACATTGACTAACGTAACATTACTGTGTGTGATACATTGACTAACGTTGCGTTACTGTGTGTGATACATGGACTAACGTAACGTTATGTGTAGGTACCTCATGCAACCCTGCTTATAAAAAAGTCACTTGACAAAAAGTATGAATAAGGTAGCGAACTGCAGTGGACGCAACATATTGCCGTGTTTGCAATGACGTTATAACCATAGACATCTTATAAGTAGACGCAGCATTGGTTGCTGTGACGTGAGCAATTTGGCCGCCATCTTGAAGTGGTGATGAGGAGCCGGCGAGCAGCCTAAACTGACATTTGACAGGTAGAAAACAAAGATGTCGGGCTGGTGTTCAGCGTTTTCCTGCTCAAATGAGCGGACTGTTGAAAATAGGAATCGGGGGATTACTTTTCACAAGTAAGATTTAACATTAACGTACTATTGGTTGTATTTTATGAAAATAATGTTACCACAGAGTTGAGAAGGAGCAAAGATCTTCAATATTTGTATGTGGAAATCACAAAGAAATCTTCTGGGGGAGGATGACGCCCCTAAAGGGGTTTGGTTTACAAACTTTCTGCCCCACCTAAAACTAAATTCACCAGCCGCCACTGATTATGATGCATTCTCATTTTAGGCAAAGAATAAGACAATACTTTCTTAACAGTATAATTGTAACCAGGAATAAGTCTTCAAGTAACAATATTCAAATACTAACATTGTTGGGTAAAACAGAATTTGGTTTTATTCTGAATCCAGTGAAACAGATTGGTGGTTTTAGCTGATATGAAGACTTTCAGGTGTTTATATATGTGTAAGTATTTGGCAGACGCTTTTATCCAAAGCGACTTACATAAAAAATACATATAAAACAATCACTGCAAACATGATCATTTAAGGGAAGAATGTAATATAAAATATCAATACAAAGTGTCAAGACAGAATAAACTCTCTGCTGCTGAAGCAACAGAGATACGGTCTATAGGTCCCTAAGATATATAGATATCTAATGTATTCATACATTGTTTATGTAGGATATACACATGTATATATAACCTAATCATATTGTTTCTTCAATTTAAAAATAGTTTACCGTTTTTTTCCCCCTTCTCTGGGATTATATTCCCAGTTTTGATCTCGGACGTCTGGTCACTTATAGCGTATAAGAATATTATATTACTGTTAAGCAAACTTTGTATAATAAAACACGCCAAAACATGTGTCCTTTATCATAGCTACACGTATGACAAAAAAGGGGGTGAAAATCAGTGGTATTCAGTGAGGTAAAATGAATTAAATACGCTGACACTTCATTGCTCCTGCCAAATTAATTGCACTGAGTGGAGCGGATCACCACTCCAAGATGGCGGCCCCGCGTCTCGTCTGCGCCAGTAGGCAGTAGCGCTCCATGCTGCGTCTACTTATAAGATGTCTATGGTTATAACGTTAGCAGTGAGTTTGCAGCCTCACTGATTTAACTACACAGCAAATAAAAGTCAAGTTACTTAGCCAATAAACGTTATCTTACATTCAAAACTTACCCTTCTTTGTGCAACTTCAAATGTCGAACGAAGTTGGAAGTTGTTGCGTCTCCGTCTGTAATATTCGAACTGCGTGATTTGCATACGGCAATTCGTTTTTTGTTGACCAAGTCGTAGTTTTTATACCCGAACGAAACCAACTTTAACATAATTGTTTCTCACTGGCACCTTGTTTGACAACTCTTGTTCAGTGGTTGTCCTGCAATTTGATTGGATGAATGCTGTGTGATGAAAACAACGTAGATCTAATTTGATTGGCTGTTGTACTGACAGCACACCAGCTGACAGGAACAACACGCTGATAGACAGACGAAGAAAATGAAAGATACGGAGCGCTCCCAAATAACTTTTTAAGCTTTGGATTTTGGGGAAAGTGGCAAGTCATGTCAAGTCATGTCAAGTCAAAAGGCTCAAGTCCGAGTGAAGTCACAAGTCATTGATGTTAAAGTCTAAGTCGAGTTGCAAGTCTATTTACATTTTGTCAAGTCGAGTCTAAAGTCATCAAATTCATGACTCGAGTCTGACTCGAGTCCAAGTCATGTGACTCGAGTCCACACCTCTGCTATTTACATTGTAGATTGTCACTGAAGGCATCACAACTATGAATAAACACATGTGGAGTTATGTACTTAACAAAAAAAAAAGGTGAAATAACTGAAAACATGTTGTATATTCTAGTTTCTTCAAAATAGCCATCCTTTGCTCGGATTACTGCTTTGCACACTCTTGGCATTCTCTCGATGAGCTTCAAGAGGTAGTCACCTGGAAGGGTTTTCACTTCACAGGTGTTCTCACAAATGTTGTGGTACCCCCAAATATGCTGATCAATTCAGAGAGTAAATAGCGAAGCCACATTGTAAGAAGTGTTACACAGTTCTCTACCGGATTTTTCGGACCAAAGGCGCACCGGATTATAAGGCGCACTGCCGATGAGCCGGTCTATTCAGGTCTATTTTCATAAAAAAGGCGCATTAAAGGGGTCATGTTATAATTTTTTTCTACATTTGCAACACTTTCTTGTGGTCTACGTAACATGTAATGGTGGTTCTTTGGTCAAAATGCTGCATAGAAAGGGATTTAATGATGGTTTATAAAACATAATCTGACAGTTGTTTCAGGATATGCCGTTTTGTGGGCGGTCTTATTTACGTGGCTCACCTTCGACAGCGTCTTCTCCCCGTCATCTTTGTTGTAGCGGTGTAGCGTGCAAGGACGGGAGTGGAATAAGTGTAAAAAGATTGAGCTAACTGTTTTAATGACATTCAGACTTTCCTTAAATCAATAACAGAGCAGCATCGTCTTATCCGTGGCTCACTAGTGCAATATTAACAAGAAAAACCGTCCGACCGGAACTCTCTAATTACTAAAGTTCCGTGGGTGAATTATGTAAACTCATTAGCACTATCATGGCAAGTTTTCTAACAGATATAAGTAAGAACTTTACACTACTAAATGGCAACAGCGGAGGATGAATGTCCCATAACGAGAAGATAGAGAAAAATAATCTAAAATGGGTCGGCGAAGGAGGACGCGCACACATTTTCAGGACTTATGCAGATCCCAAATACAGATCAGCAGGTCCCTGAAGGTAAGAAGAGTTGGTTTTGCATAATATTACGAAACAAAACTCCAGATAATATGTCTTACCTTATACACCTTATACTCTGTCATCTTTGTTGTAGCTGTGTAGCGTGCAAGGACAGGGGTGGAAGAAGTGTCAAAAGATGGAGCTAACTGTTTTAATGACATTCAGACTTTACTTAAATCAATAACAAAGCAGCATCTTCTCATCTGTGGCTCACTAATGCAACAACAATGCCAGAAATGTGTCTCAAGAAACACCGTCCGACCGGAACCCTTTAATAACTAAAGTTCCGTGGGTATATGTAAACACATTACAATGATAGTTTTTAGCACTTCTACACCGAGTCTACTGACAGATATAAGTTAGAACGTTGCGCTACTTTATATTAGAAATGGCAACAACGTTGGATGAATGTCCCATAATAGGAGGATAGAGAAAAAAAAGAAGCTTATCGACAACGGGCAACAATGGCGGATGCGCGCAAATTTTCAGGATTTATGCAGATCCCAAATACACATCAGCAGAAAAGTTGGTTTTGCATAATTTTGTGAAACAAAACGGCAGATAATATGTCTGCTAATAAGTGCCATTTTGCGGTCCTTACACACACACCATAATAATACTCGTATGTTGAAGCACAGTACGTCTGACCATGGTAGCCGTAATGCTTCGACAATCCATCAAACGGTGCGGCTTCATAGCTTACCAAAGTCGTAATAAAACATTTTGACAGATTTTTGAGCACCGTGTGTAATGTTCTATATCCTTAATGGAACATTAACAGTGTTGGTGTTGATTACAGGTGTCATCTTGCAGTCTACACGTATCTCTAATGTGTGACTGCCATCTACTGGTGACACTTATCATTACACCATGCACCAAATAAAATAGCTTCGAGGTCGGTAAGCACAATCAGAAGTATTCCGTACGTTAGGCGCACCGGGTTTTAAGGCGCACTGTCAATTTTTGAGAAAATGAAAAGATTTTAAATGCGCCTTATAGTCCGGAAAATACGGTAATTTAAGGTTTTTCCAATTTTCGGAACTCTGGCCATATTATTGGCACTTTACAGTAGGGGAGGGATTCATATGGGTGGATCTCGCGTGAGAGGAAGCTTGGGTATTACTCATTTTGCAATGCAGTTTAATGGAAATTATGGAAAGCGTCACTCCACATAGCAACTGTGTTCAAAGTGGGAATTGCTACAAAACACATTTTAAGATATTCAGCGCTCTACTGCTGGCCAAAAGGGATAGTGCACATCCTTAATTTGTCACATTTCATGTGTCTGATAAACCGTGAAGAATGGGGCCATAAGAATTCCTTTCCTACTGTACATCATTTTACAAAAATATTAAACAGCCTTAGACTACTAGGCAATGTCTTCAACCTGGATAAGAAGAACATCTATTGACAGATGGAATAAATAGTGCTATGTTAACGCCACAAATGTTTTCTCTCTCATGCTTGAATGTTTTCAAATGTTTAGAATACACATTGTTAGTGACAAAAACACAATTTGTTTCAAAAGTTTAAATATTTAGCTTCTAAAACCCTACATTAGAACTGCCTTTACCTAAACAAATGGTCTCCAAAAGACATACAAGCAATTTGCTGTCACCATGTCCACATCCTTCTAATGATGCTGCAGCAGCCTCCATTCCTGCCTCTACTGCGGGACTCTACAAAACAAAAGAATGATACATTTTAGAAGGCTGCTGGAAGATGAATTGTAACGTTGTTTGTTAAAAGGGACCTATGGTGATTTTAATCTACTTTTAACACACTTTCTTGTGGTCTAGATCAGTGTTTAACCACGGTGCCGCGGCACATTAGTGTGCCGTGAGATACAGTCTGGTGTGCCGTGGGAGATTATGTAATTTCACCTAATTGGGTTCAAAATATTTTCTGCAAACCAGTAATTGTAATCCGCAAATGTGTCTGTTCAGTCTAGAGCTCGGCATATCAGCATACTTGCCAACCCTCCCGATTTTCCTGGGAGACTCCCAAATTTCAGTGCCCCTCCCGAAAATCTCCCGGGGCAACCATTCTCCCGAATTTCTCCCGATTTCCACCTGGACAACAAAATTGGGGGCGTGCTTTAAAGACACTGTCTTTAGCGTCCTCTACAACCTGTCGTCACGTTCGCTTTTCCTCCATTCAAACAGCCGGACGAACCAGTCACACAATATATGCGGTTTTTACACACACATGAGTGACTGCAAGGCATACTTCATCAACAGCCATACAGGTCACACTGAGGGTGGCCATATAAACAACTTTAACACTGTTACAAATATGCGCCACATTGTGAACCCACACCAAACAAGAATGACAAACACATTTCGGGAGAACATCCACACCATAACACAACATAAACACAACAGAACAAATACCCAGAACCCCTTGCAGCACTAACTTTTCCGGGACGCTACAATATACACCCCCCGCTACCACCAAACCCCGCCCCCTAATCCCGCCCACCTCAACCCCGCCCCATCTCCCGAATTCGGAGGTCTCAAGGTTGGCAAGTATGCATATCAGTAGGTGGCAGCAGGTAGCTAATTGATTTGTAGATGTCGGGAACATGGTGTGTCGTGTTTACAATATGCGGGAGGCAGCGTGCTGGTAAAAAGGTATCTTACGCTAAAACCAAAAATAAACAAAAGGCGAGTGCCGCTAAGAAAAGGCATTACAACTTAGGTATGGCTATGCTAAACGAAGCTAAAACTGAACTGGCTGCAAAGTAAACAAAAATAGAATGCTGGACGACAGCAAAGACTTACAGCGTGTGGAGCAGCAGACGGCGTCCACAAAGTACATCCGTTTATTACATGACAATCAACAACAAAATAAGAGCGATCTGTTGAAAAGCTCTATGGAGATGATGATTTCATTTTCCAGCATGATCCAGCAGTGCCAAAACCACCAGTAACTGGTGTACTGACCATGGCATTACTGTCCTCGATTGGCCTGCCAACTCCCCTGACCTGAACCCCATAGAGAATTTGTGGGGTATTGTGAAGAAGAAGCTGAAAGACACCAGACCCAATAATGCAAATGAGCTAAAGGCCGCTATTGAAGCATCCTGGGCATCCATAACACCTTAGCAATGCCACAGGCTGATTGCCTCCATGCCACGCCGCATTGATGCAGTAATCCGTGCAAAATAATTCCCAACCAAGTACTGAGTGCATTAATTGACATTTTCAAATGTTTGATTTTGTTTTGCTGTTATAAATCTTTATTTTTTATTTGGTCTGAGGAAATATTCAAATTTTTTGAGATGGGATTTTTGAGTTTTCTTAAGCTGTATGCCATAATCAGCAATATTAAAATAATAAAAGGCTTGCAATATTTCAGTTGAAGTGTAATGAATCCAGAATGTATGACATTTCCATGTTTTTAGTTGCATTACAGAAAATAAAGGACTTTATCACAATATTCTAATTTTCTGAGACAGTCCTGTATATATATATTATATATATTCAAGATTCAAGATCTTGAATCTTGCTATCTTGTGTGCGCTAGCTTTCTGACTCTTATTTTGTTAGCACCGGCAGGATGGAGCAGCGCTTTTATTGTGAGAACAGGGACTGTGTGATCAGTTTTTAGAGTTTTGACAGCAGGTTCGGTGCGAAAGTTTGTTCAAATAAAAAGTGTTTCTCGCCTTCCTGACGGTCGTTTTTTCTTAATAATGATCTGGCAGCAGCCAGCGTCATCTCACAAAATCCTCGGGTGCCGTGAATGTCAATCAGGAGACTAAAGAGACGTCATAGTGATGATTGATGATCGCTTATTTTGAGATCATTTTTTAATGCCTGGCTGGCGATCGACCGGTAGCTTGTGATCAACCTATTGGGCACCCCTGGTTTAGCTATTCGAGATAATGTATATCATTAACAGGAACACAGTGTAAAGTAACCAAGTCACCAAATGATTTGTTTACTTAAGAAAATACTGGAAATTAAAATGTGTCACTCAGTATTATTAAACAGCAGGTAAATGATAAATAAATAAATGGGTTATACTTGTATAGCGCTTTTCTACCTTCAAGGTACTCAAAGCGCTTTGACACTATTTCCACATTCACCCATTCACACACACATTCACACACTGATGGCAGGAGCTGCCATGTAAGGCGCTAACCAGCAGCCATCAGGAGCAAGAAGTGTCTTGCCCAAGGACACAACGGATGTGACTAGGATGGTAGAAGGTGGGGATTGAACCCCAGTAACCAGCAACCCTCCGATTGCTGGCACGGCCACTCTCCCAACTTCGCCACGCCGTCCCAGGTGTATGTATCATTTTATTGTAGCCTATTTTGGAGACTAACAGAATAACGGCATCATTTGTTCCGCCTAAAGATTTTATATTGTTTAAAGATGATTCTCCAAAAGCAGCAACGATACACATCCGCTACTTTTTAAATTCTACCAGACACATTACGTATATTTGCAATAAGTATCGGGGCGGTGTCGCCGATACCAGCCTGTATTTTACTCCGTAAGAAAATCAGTGGTATGGTTCATCACTAATACACAATGCTGGCTATCGGGAAAACACAAATGTACTTTTTGTTAAAACCACAAATAATTAAATCCATGGATCTGGTGAAATTTAAAATTCAAAGCTCAGAATAATCTGTTACCACCAAATATCCCCCAAAAATGTTCAGAGATAGAAATGGAAAATATACTTTGAGAGATAAATGCAAGACGCGAGATGGGAGACTGCTGCGCCATATTTCTAACAGAAACGTGGTTGAAACCATCCGTTCCGGACGAGGCAGTTAGCATCAAGGGGCTAATTATGTTCCGGTCGGACAGGAGTAGATCTCTCACTGATAAATCCCGAGGCGGTGGTGTTTGCATATACGCCAATAATAACTGGTGCAATAATGGGAAGATAGTATCACGTCACTGCTCTCCTGATGTTGAACTATTAACTATAAAATGCAGGCCATTTTATTTACCCAGGGAATTCAGTGCTATGATCTTCACAGCAGTGTACATTCCCCCCAGTGCTAACACCAAAGAAGCTTTGAATGCTTTGTACTGCTCCATCAATGAACTGCAAACTACACATCCAGAGGGAGTTTTCATCGTGGCAGGGGATTTTAATCAAGCTAACATGAAAACAGTTGTCCCTCATTTCCATCAATATGTGAAATTTGCAACCAGGGGTGGAAGCAAGCTGGACTTGGTTTATAGTAATATCAAACAGGCGTATAAAGCTGCACCACGCCCCCACCTCGGCTCCTCAGACCATCTATCTGTGATGCTAATTCCTGCATACAAGCCCCTGCTGAACAGGAAGCAAGCTACAGTGAAGCAGGTGAGGACCTGGCCAGAGGGAGCAATGTCAGCATTACAAGACTGCTTCGAAACCACAGACTGGGACATGTTTAAAGCAGCCGCCACCGAAAATCACCACACATGTGCGGAGGAGTATGCAGAGTCTGTGTCCGCATACATTCAGAAGTGCATGGAGGATGTCAGTGTGATCAAGAACATCCCCACACAGGCCAACGGGAAACCATGGATGAACAGTGAGGTACGTGCAATGCTGAAGGCTCGGAACAAGGCTTTCAAGTCTGGCGACATGGTGGCATTAAAATCAGCCAGAGCTAACCTGAACCGTGCCATTAAGGTTGCGAAGCGTGCTCACAGTCAGAAAGTGCAGGACGTCTTCGAGAACCCTACAAACACTAGACGAACGTGGCAGGGCATACAGGACTATAAAGCTGCCCCCTGTCCCTGTGACAACAGTATCAGCTTCCTAGATGACCTTAACAACTACTTTGCAAGGTTTGAGGCACTTAACACCACTCCGGCGAGAAAATCCATCCCTCGCCCTGATGAGCAGCCGCTTAACCTGGATATAGCGGATGTCCGGAAAACCCTGAGGAGAGTGAACCCCCGGAAAGCACCAGGACCTGATGACATTCCGGGCAAGGTGCTTAAGGGATGTGCAGACCAGCTGGCTGGGGTTCTCACAGACATCTTCAACATCTCGCTGACCCAGGCTGTGGTACTATCATGTTTTAAGACGGCCACAATCATCCCAGTGCCTAAAAAACCCATAATCTCCTCCCTCAATGATTACCGCCCCGTTGCACTCACCCCCATCATAATGAAGTGCTTCGAGAGGCTGGTAAAGGAATATATTGTCTCCAGACTTCCCCCCACATTTGACCCATACCAGTTTGCTTATTGCCCTAACCGCATCCACAGAGGACGCCATCTCCTCAGCACTCCACCTGAGCTTAGAACATCTGGAAGGAAAGGACACACACGTGCGGATGTTGTTCCTGAACTTCAGCTCAGCATTCAACACCATCATCCCGCAGCACTTGGTGAACAAACTGGCCCCCCTTGGATTCAGTACCCCCCTATGCAACTGGCTGCTTGACTTCCTCACAGACAGACCCCAATCTGTGAGAGTGGGCAACAACACCTCCAGTGCCATCTCCCTGAGCACCGGCTCCCCCCAGGGCTGCGTCCTGAGTCCGCTGCTGTTCACGTTGATGACTCATGACTGCTGCGCCAGGTCCACTACTAACCACATTGTGAAGTATGCGGACGACACGACAGTGGTGGGCCTCATCCGTGACAACAATGACATGGACTACAGGGAGGAGGTGAAACATCTGGTTGACTGGTGCAGAACCATCAACCTGGTCCTGAATGTCAACAAGACCAAGGAGATCATCGTTGACTTCAGGAAGCACCAGTCCAGCCACGCTCCACTCTACATCAACGGCACAGCGGTGGAGATGGTAAGCAGCACCAAGTTCCTGGGGTGCAGATAACTGACATTATGACCTGGCCCCTACACACCGGAGCTCTTGTAAAAAGAGCTCAGCAGCGCATGCACTTTTTGCGTCGGATGAAAAGAGCACAGCTCCCTCCCCCCATTCTCACCACATTCTACAGAGGCACTATAGAGAGCCTACTGACCAACAGCATCTCTGTCTGGACTGGAGCCTGCAATGCCTCAGACTGGAAGTCTCTCCAGAGAGTGGTGAGGACGGCGGAAAAGATCATCAGGGCTCCTCTTCCTCCTATCCAGGAGATCGCAAAAAGTCACTGCCTGACCAGGGCTCAGAAAATCTGCAAAGACTCCTCCCACCCCCACCAAGGACTGTTTTCACTGCTGGACTCTAGAAAGAGGTTCCGCAGCCTCCGAAGCAGAACCTCCAGGTTCTGTAACAGCTTCTTCCCTCAGGCCATAAGACTCTTGAACGCATCATAATTAAATTATCCCCTCAACTCCCCCCAAAATGGATTAACTCGCTGGAATAAAAAAGACAATATAACATATATCCATAAACGTGGACGCATGTGAAAAAGTGCAATATATTTATCTGTACAGTAATGTATTTATTTATTTATATATATTTATTTATTTTATATATATTATTTATATATATTTATTTATTTATACATGCACCTTATTGCTTTTTTAATCCGCACTACCATGAGTTTATGTAACGAAATTTCGTTCTTATCTGTGCTGTAAAGTTCAAATTTGAATGACAATAAAAAGGAAGTCTAAGTCTAAGTCTAAGTCTAAACTGAATTTAAAGCAGCGTTGTGTTAACGCTCCTCGTAAAAGTATGTGCAAATCAGTTT
This sequence comes from Nerophis lumbriciformis, assembly GCF_033978685.3. Lineage (NCBI taxonomy): Eukaryota > Metazoa > Chordata > Actinopteri > Syngnathiformes > Syngnathidae > Nerophis > Nerophis lumbriciformis. The sequence continues at coordinate 47,297,426 of NC_084559.2, forward strand.
GTCTGTTGGATTTGATGAAATAAATCAAACAAAGCAAAAACATTGTTCTATTGAAAAAATAAATAAAAGGAAGTGTAGTTGAGTTGAGTGTTTGAGTTTAGCTGCGAATCCAACTTTGTACAGGTCCATGTTGACAAAAAGTCCCGCGTAAAATGTAGTGGACAAATAATCTTGGATGTATTTGTTTTATACACTTGAGAACAGGCAGCAAGGCATGAGACAATCTCATAGGGCAGAGTCACCAGTGGCTCACTGTGGTCTTTGGGTTATGAACGCCGAGCTCATTGTGTGAATGCCTAAGCAACATTTTCCAGACTACCCAGAATTCCTGGTTTTCGGGGTAATTTTTCCCAATTGAAAATAAATGGGCCATTTTTTGAACTTGCACAATTCCCTACATTTCCACCCTCCACACACTCATCTCACCTTGGAGAAATAAACTATTGTTTTTCAAGTAAATAAAAACTCCAGGAATTCCCAGAATTCTCTGTTTGGAAAGGCCTATTTTCACCTCTTGCTAGAAGGTTTTCTCAGACTGCATTTTTGAACCGTTTTTGACCATTCCACGTTCAAAACATTCCTCTTAGATGGGACAATACCATTTTTATTTTCTTACAAATTCTTGGTTTTCCCGAAATTCCAGGAATTCAGAAAAACTCATTCTCAAAGCAAACCGTTGCCACGTCAACATTTTCCAATCGATTCTAAAAAAATCCAACAGCAACCCATTCATTTCATTTAGGACAATTGTGCTACTATCGATATTTTCAAAAATTCCCGATTTTCCCAAAATTCCCCCATTTGTAGGACATTCCCATTGAAATGAATGGACGTATTCATAGTTCGACAATGCCCTAAATTCTCAAAATGTTTCGCATTTTTTAAGCCCAATTCCGACATTTCAACCATCCACTCACACTACTTTTCCAATATAGTTTTGTATATATATATAGCGCATGTTTTCACTTTCCCAAAATTCCCGGTTTCCCCCAAATTTCCAGTAATGTTCTCCCAATTGACAATGAATAGGAAATTGACTGCATATCCCACCTTTCTCATCTGATTTTAAACTTTTCAACATCCACACAGTCCCAGAATTGCCCGGAATTTTCACCCATTGAAAATGAATGGGCAGTAAGATTCCCGGGCGCGGCCACATCTGCTGCTCACTGCTCCCCTCACCTCCCAGGGTGTGATCAAGGGTTATGGGTCAAATGCGGAGAATAATTTTGCCGCACCTAGTGTGTGTGTGACAATCATGGGTACTTTAACAAACCTCTCTATATTCCACATTTCTCATTTGATTCGAACCGTTCCAATATCCGCACACTCTACTCACCCTGAATATTCAAGCATTTAGGTTTCGCTCATGCGTATCGGTGGTTCGGCTGCTTGCACCCATCGGGCATTCACACGCAATCCCTACCTGAATTGCAAATTGTAGTTATACATACGTTTGTTACGTCTCGTCTTGATTACTGTAATGTATTAAGTTTGGGTCTCCTCATTTTAACATGAAAGAAATATAATACTGCATGCATATGCATATATTTTAAACGTTGATGTTATATAATAATGCAACTAAATATTATGTTATCATGCATTTTAAAACATTTTTTGTTAAAATAAAAATAAATGTCTGCTTGACTTAAGATTTCAACGCACGTTATCCGACACATAGTGCACTGTAAAAATGGCAATAGTTTTTATATGGTTGAATTCTGATGACCGCTCCCATTTTCTTTTACTATAAAAACAACTTTGGTGCCATTTTTGCATATACATTAATACTGAAAACAACAACCATGGCTTTAAGGACGTCTCTGCATTGCCGACTTGTCTAGATGGAAGAAAATCGAATGGTCTGGACTCTCACATTGTCTATTAACAATTCAATAATTGCACCATCCATAGCAGCCGGTCATTCAGGAAGGGGATCCTCACATTTGCGGCCTTTTCCCAAGGTTTCTTTTAAATATTCCTTGCCAGATGTGTGTTTATATCAGGGGACGTCGTTGAGGACTGTGAAGCCCTTTGCGGCACTTGTTATTAAAGACTATTTAAATAAATTGTGATTGATTGATGATTGAGTTGAGTTCCTACGCGTTCCTAGAAGTCGAGAAGCCGCAAATTACTCTGTTTCTGGAGTAAATCTCTTGTTAACGGTGTCTTGAACCCCAAGATGCAGTGATGGCAGGCATAGCGCAGGAAAACATGACTTTAATATCAAAAAACAAATAGTGCAACTGGTGAGTGCACATGCAGGGAAAACAGGAACCAGGATAACAGGTTACAGGATACAATCATCGAACCCTGACTGGAAGGCGAGGCAGGCATAAATAGTAGCCTGATTGGCAATTGCAACCAGGCGTGCCAGGCTGCCAATCAGGCACAGGTGAGAGAAACGAGCGCTCAGGGAGAAATGCAGGAAATGGAACCAAAATAAGAGCGCTGACAGGAAATAAACACAAACGGAGAAAAACCCAAACTGTCAGTAACAAGCCATTTATCTGTTCACTCCAGTGTGTGGGATTAATTATAGTGTATTTAAATAGTTCAAATTCGTAAAAAATTAAATATATAAATTAAGGTGAAATTACAAACAAAAATTGTTAAAAAAAAAAAAAGTAATCAACCATAAATTTCACCACCCCCGGTCCTTAAGTATCACTGTTAAATGTCAGATGAGGTAAGGATGGACTGAAAATATACCCTGCTGCTTTCATTACACGCTCAGTGCAGGGCAGTTAAAAATCCAATGTTACCACCAGTGTCAAAATATTGATCCCAACTGAAGCACCAACGGGACTTCAGTGGCAGTCTTAGCTCTGCTTAACCTATTGATTGGTTAATAGTTTTTGCCCAGACTTTAGCAATGAAACAAGGGTTCTCCTTCACCAGCTACGTTCCATCCTACTCTCTGCTGCAATATGTTATTTCTACTGCTTTAACCTAGGAAATTAAAGTAAAAGATAGCCTTGTTTGACTAGTTCTGCTTCATCCATGAAAAGGCACGAGTGCAACAAGCACTATCAATACTACCCGGAACAAAATAATAAACTTTTGTTTTTGCTACCATTTTTCATGAGTTGAACTCAAAGATCTAAAACTTTTTACAATATACACAAAAGACTTATTCCTCTCAAATATTGTTCACAAATCTGTCTAAATCTGTGTTAGTGGGCGTTTCTTCTTTGCCAAAAAAAATCCATCCCACCTCACAGGTGTGGCTTATCAAGATGCTGATTAAACAGCATGATTATTGCACAAGTGCCTTAGGCTGCCCACAATAAAAGGCCACTCTGAAATGTGTAGTTTTGCTTTATTGGGGGTCTGGAGGGGTCAGAAAAGCAGTCAGTATCTGGTGTGATCACCATTTTCCTCACACAGTGCAACACATCTCTTTTGAATAAAATGGATAAGGTTGTTGATTGTGGCCTGGGGAATGTTGGTCCACTCCTCTTCAATGACTGTGCCAAGTTGCTAGATGTTGGCAGGAACTGGAACACGCTGTCGTATACGCCGATACACAGCATCCAAAAACATGCTCAATGTCCGGTGAGTATGCTGGCCATGCAAAAACTGGGATGTTTTCAGCTTCCAGGAATTGTGGATCATAATATTTTATTAGAGCGTATCAAAACACGTATTCGTAATGCAGACTTAGCCTTGTCGTGGTTTAACTCTTGTCTTACTGATAGGATGCATAATAATGTGACCTCGGACTATGTTAAGGTAACGTGCGGAGTCCCCCAGGGTTCGGTTCTTGGCCCTGCACTCTTTAGTATTTACATGCTGCCGCTCGGCGACATCATACGCAAATACGGTGTTAGCTTTCATTGTTATGCTGATGACAGCCAACTCTACATGCCCCTAAAGCTGACCAACACGCCGGATTGTAGTCAGCTGGAGGTGTGTCTTAATGAAATTAAGCAATGGATGTCCACTAACTTTTTGCAACTCAACACTAAGAAAACGGAAATGCTGATTATCGGTCCTGCTCAACACCGACACCTATTTAAAATACACCTTAACATTTGACAACCAAACAATTACACAAAGTGACTCGGTAAAGAATCTGGGTATTATCTTCGACCCAACTCTCTCGTTTGAATCACACATTAAGAGTGTTACTAAAACGGCCTTCTTTCATCTCCGTAATATCGCTAAAATTCGTTCCATTTTGTCCACTAGCGACGCTGAGATCATTATTCATGCGTTCGTTACGTCTCGTCTCGATTACTGTAACGTATTATTTTTGGGTCTCCCTATGTCTAGCATTAAAAGATTACAATTGGTACAAAATGCGGCGGCTAGACTTTTGACAAGAACAAGAAAGTTTGATCATATTACGCCTATACTGGCTCACCTGCACTGGCTTCCTGTGCACTTAAGATGCGACTTTAAGGTTTTACTACTTACGTATAAAATACTACACGGTCTAGTTCCAGCCAATTTTGCCAATTGTATTGTACCATATGTCCCGGCAAGAAATCTGCGTTCAAAGAACTCCGGCTTATTAGTGATTCCCAGAGCCCATAAAAAGTCTGCGGGCTATAGAGCGTTTTCCATTCGGGCTCCAGTACTCTGGAATGCCCTCCCGGTAACAGTTAGAGATGCTACCTCAGTAGAAACATTTAAGTCCCATATTAAAACTCATTTGTATACTCTAGCCTTTAAATAGACCTCCCTTTTAGACCAGTTGATCTGCTGTTTCTTTTCTTTTCTCCTCTGCCTCCTCGCCGGGTTATTCCGGTTCCGGTGACCATGGATGAAGTGCTGGCTGTCCAGAGTTGGGACCCGGGGTGGACCGCTCGCCTGTGCATCGGTTGGGGACATCTCTGCGCTGCTGACCCGTCTCCGCTCGGGATGGTCTCCTGCTGGTATCCTGCTGGCCCCACTGTGGACTGGACTCTCACTACTGTGTTGGATCCACTGGGGACTGTTCTTTCACATTATTATGTCACTCGACATCCATTGCTTTTGGTCTCCCCTAAAGAGGGGGGGTTACCCACATATGCGGTTTCTCATAGTCATTCACATCGACGTCCCTTATGTGGGCTCTGTACCGAGGATGTCGTTGTGGCTTGTACAGCCCTTTGAGACTTTTGTGATTTAGGGCTATATAAATAAACATTGATTGATTGATTGATTGATATAGATCCTTGCAACATGGGGCCGTGCATTGTCATGCTGTAACATGAGGTGATGGTCTCGGGATGAATGGCACAACAATGGCCCTCAGGATCTCGTCACGGTATCTCCTTGCATTCAAAATGCCATCAATAAAATGCACTTGCGTTCGTTATCCATAACATACACCTGCCCATACCATAACCCCACCCTACACCATGGGCCACTCAATTGACAACGTTAACATCAGCAAACCTCTATCCCACACGATGCCACGCATGTTGTCCGTCAACTGCCCTGAAAAGTGAAGACCGGGATTCGGTTTCTCACAGTTTGTGCAGAAATTATTTGGTTATGCAAAACAATTGTTGCAGCAGCTGTCCGGGTGGCTGGTCTCAGGCGATCATGGAGGTGCACCTGCTGGATGTGGAGGTCCTGGGCTGGTGTGATTACACGTGGTCTGCGGTTGTGAGGCTTGTTAGACGTACTGCCAAATCCTCTAAAACGCTTTTGGAGACGGCTTATGGTAGAGAAGTGAACATTCGATTCACGGACAACAGCTCTGGTGGACATTCCTGCAGTCAGCATGTTAACTGCACACTACTTCAAAACTTGCACCATCTGTGTCATTGTGATGTCTGATAAAACTGCACATTTCAGGGTGGCCTTTCATTGTGGGCAACCTCAGGCACACTTGTGCAATAATCATGCTGTTTAATCAGTATCTTAATATGCCACACCTGTGAGGTGGAATCAATTATCTTGGCAAATAAGAAATGCTCACTAACACAGATTTAGATAGATTTGTGAACAATATTTGAGAGAAAAAGGTATTTTGTGTATAAAGTAATAGTTTTAGATGTTTGAATTCAACTCATGAAAAATATGAACAAAAACAAATGTGTTGCGTTTATATTTTTATTCAGTGTCGTTAACTGGATGTCTTTGCATTTTATTATTACAAGGGCACTGAGTTGTTAAACAAACAATAGCTTGTTGCCATAATAAATGAGGTGCTTAGGTTTTCATGCACATCCAAAAAAGGTAATTATCACTTAGCTCAAGACACTTGTTGCTTCCATCGTATCGATTATTGACCAGTTAATTAAAATATAAATATTACAGCACAATTAATTATTCTTATTTCTTGTATTAATCCACAAATAACTATCACAAAAGGAAGTGGCATTTATTAAGGTCAATTAACACTGAAAAGAAAAGAAAAATAGTTTCCTACAACCCAGTAAGTAAAACCTGCAGTCATGTTTTTGGCTTTCTATGAATGGAAACTTGACATTAAGTGTGTTTTTTTTATTCTTACGCCTTTTCCATTCTCACAGCAGCTATGGAAGCCTTGGCTTATGATGTATGATTATTGTGCTGACGCTGTGGAATCACTGCTTGATGAACACACAAAGGCAGCGGAACATTTCCTCTCATGTCGAGTGAGTGGTTGAATTTTCCTGGAAATGTAAGATATGCAATATAAATAGTTATGTGATTTGTGGCATCGAAAGAACTGCAGGGCACTGATTAACGCTTGTTTATTGTTGTTGGCATTGCAAAGAAATCATATGTCATATTGCCGCTGCCAAAACAATAATAAATATAGCATTATTAAAAATGGCACTAAGAGGGACTACCCTCAATACTTCTTAGACGGAAATTAAAAAAAATGACAACATAAAAGAAGTAGTTGAAAGCTTCAATAATTATTTTGTAAATATTGGACCAAAATTGGAAGAAAGGATTCCAGACCCAGTTTCAATTGAGGACTATAATGATACCATAGAGCGAAATCCCAACTCCATGTTCCTCAGTAATGTGACACAGGAGGAAATAGTTACAATCGTGAAAAAATGTAAATCTAAGACTTCAACTGATTGTAACGAAATTGATATGGAAACGATAAAAAAGGTTATTGAAGAGATCTCAGGACCATTAATGTATATTAGTAACCTATCATTTCAAACAGGTACATTTCCAAACAAAATGAAAATAGCTAAAGTTGCACCAATTTACAAGACTGGCGACAAACATCAATTTACAAACTATAGACCTGTTTCCTTACTTCCACAATTTTCTAAAATCATTGAAAAACTGTTCAATAACAGATTAGAGAGTTTCATAAATAAAAATAGAATACTCGAAGAAAATCAATATGGATACAGAGCTAATGTTTCAACTTTGATGGCTTTAATTGAAATTACAGAAGAAATTACCAATGCTATAATAATAAAAAATGTGCGGCAGCAGTTTTTATGGATCTAACTAAAGCATTTGACACAATTAATCACTATATTTTAATCAAAAAACTAGAACGATATGGCATCAGAGGGTTAGTCTTAAACTGGATAAGAAGTTATCTAATGAACAGGAAACAATACGTGAAGCTAGGCGAACACACGTCTACAACGCTAAATATATCCTGTGGTGTACCTCAGGGATCAATACTAGGACCTAAATTATTCAATCTATATATAAATGACATTTGTAAAGTTACAAAAGATTTAAAGTTAGTATTATTTGCGGATGATACAACAGCGTTTTGTTCAGGAGAGAACACACAGAAGATACTACAAATAATAACAGAAGAAATGAACAAATTAAAAAGATGGTTTGACAAAAACAGACTATCGTTGAATCTCAGTAAAACTAAAATAATGCTATTTGGTAACAGTAGAAGAGAAAGTCAAACACAAATACAAATAGACGGAATAGAAATTGAAAGAGTAAATGAAACCAAATTTCTAGGTATAATGATTGATGATAAATTGAACTGGAAATCTCACGTAAAAAATATACAACATAAAGTAGCAAGAAACACGTCAATAATGAATAAAGCAAAACATGTTCTAGACAAAAAATCACTTCATATTCTTTACTGCTCACTAGTGTTACCATATCTGAGTTACTGTGCAGAAATATGGGGAAATAATTACAAAAGTACAATCATTCATTAACGGTGTTACAAAAAAGATCAGTTAGAATAATACATAATGTTGAATATAGAGAACACACAAATCCTTTATTTATTGAATCAAAGATACTGAAATTCTACGACATAGTGAATTTGCAAACAGCTAAAATTATACACAAAGCAAACTATAACCTGCTACCCAAGAATATACAACAATTCTTCTCAAAAAAAGAGGAGAAATATAATCTTGGAGAGAAATGTAATTTAAAACATTTGTATGCAGCGCCCCCCGCAACCCCAAAGGGAAAAAGCGGTAGAAAATGGATGGATGTATGCACGTACAACACTTAAGACCTTCAGTATATCAGTATGTGGAATTAAATTATGGAATGGATTAAGCAAAGCAATCAAACAATGTACTAATATGATCCACTTCAAGAAACTCTTCAAACTTAAAGTGTTTACAAAGTACAAAGAAGAATGATAAACATGATAAACATTCTGAATTTATTTAACTCATCCATTCGTTCATTCTTTCACTCACAAAATAATCTTACTTATCTCAACATATGAAATGTAACTTACTTCACCAATTATTATTTATTTACTTATTTTTATTGTGATTACTTATGGAGTATATTGTGAATAAATTGAGAACAGGAAGTGAACAAAAGTTTTAGCAACTGTTATGTAAAAGAAAAGGGGTAGGATTAAATAAGCTCTGCTTCTTCCTACTCCTTTTCGAACATGTTGAAAAGAGAAACTGGAGATTGTGATGTATCATGTTGTATACTTGCATGTTCGAAATAAACTCAAACTCAAACTCAAAACAATACACTCAAATTTAATCTGGCAGAAAACATTTATTTAGGTAGGAATATCACAGAATAACAAAATAGCATGATCTTATTGTCAGAAGATTTTTCGTTGTTTTGTTGGTTAGACCGGATGTGAAGCATAGCACTATTATTGTGAAGCTGCCAACCGGACGTGTGTGATTGGTATGAGAAAAGACTAGACATGTTTTGACAAAAATCTCTGATAAGTGACTTTAGACATCCTCTCTACCGTCTTTGTTTTTGCTGAGCTTGTATTTCATTGTACTAAAGCGGTTCAAGTAACAATCTACATTTTATGTTATAAATGCACTTAACTGTAATCCAAACATGGATGTGAAGCTCCTCCTTTCTACAAGCAGCAATGTGCGGCAGAAGCGTTCGCTCCAAAGTTGTCATCTCACTGTGATTGAAGGTAAAATTGTCTCGTCTTGTCCGGAGAACGACTTGCCATGGCTTTAGATCGGAGATTTCCATAAGGTCTCCCTTTCTTTGTGCAGTTCTGCTAGCTATTTTCGAGCTAGTGGCTCAAAAGTAACTGGACACCATTACACATTTCCCTAAGCTACGGAACGGGCCGAGGGTCAATAACGTTAATCCACATTCAGAAAATTCTCGTAATTATCGCGTTAACTTTGACAACGGAAAGTGAAAAAAGTCCAGAACTTGAAATCTCCTTTACTATTAGTATTAGTATTATTATTATTACCACTTCATTGTGACAGCAAAACAAATTACTGTGTTTATATTGTCACTCTGGTTTACATTGGATGTTTTTTTTTTCTTTGGACGTGACACCTCTGCACAACCTTTCATGGAAATTGCTTGTGTAAACCTGCAACAAACAAATAGGAGCATCAAACTTGCGATATAAAAACAACTGGTAATGAGAGGATGTGTCTCAAAGTAGTTTATGTAGACTTCTGTTTTATTGGAATTCTGTCTAAAAAAGCAAATAACGTACTGATCAAAGATATATAAGATAACTTCATGCTTCAGATGTATGAAAGGTCTCTATGTAATGGTAAATGGGACATGTAATATTTCCATGTATGGAATAAACTGCAGGACGATTTCTTCAGGCTTTGAGTTGTGTTTTTATTCCAACAGGTCATCTACCTCCAACTTCTCTACCGTTAGTTATGTGTCTCTAACCTTACTTCCGTAATCCAAGCCAGGACCCCTACCGGGCTGCTTTGAGCATGTAGTTGCCTAAACAGATGCCTGATTAAAATGCCACTCATCCAACATAGGGTCTTCATTGGCTATGAATATTACATCCCCCTTTTTATGGAAACAAACAAAACAAAATAGTAAAGTGCTGCCTGTACCATGTATGCATAAAATAGCATCATATCAGGTTAGTAAACTGGGAACAAATATTAAATGAATAAACATGGCACAATAGACAGATTCTGTGTGAGGTACCTGGTTAGTGCAAAACGGTACTATAAAAAGACTGGAACGTATTGTAGAACTTACACAGGTATCGGCCTAACATGTCTCAATACCAGAATGCATCATTTAACATTTTAGCGCAGTAGTGAACCCATATGCAGTATGCATTGCACTGTAATAGAAAATATCAAACACATTTGTGAAAAGTCTTGACTGTAAATTCACAACAATAATCAGAATCACCGATAAATATGCCGGTTTCAGTTTACACATATAAGGTTACATTCGTTTTTTCTTTTCTTTTTTTTTTTTCAGGGCAGCGTTCGGCGTACACCCTTTACAATTCATAGGTCCAAAATGGCTCGAGGCTTTACCTCTCTGCCTGACCTGGTGCGGTATGAAGCCTCTGCTTCCGAATCAGATGGCAGTTCTGGTGCATGCGAAGCAGGCAAGTCCATTGCTTCGCTTGTGCGTGTGAAAGGTGCGTGGTTTTCTTCCGGTGTGTTGTCGTCAGGTGAGTATGGGGTCGGTTCAGGTGGGTGAGAGTGGTGTACCTTGGTGCTTCGGAGGTGTCTCTGGTTACGGCGATACACCTGTCCCTCTGGAGTGCGGATGATATATGATCGTTCGGTGTTAGCAGGCTGCACGACCACTGCTGGCTTCCAGTGCCCCTGTTCCTGGAGTCTGATGGGCTCTCCACTGTGTAGTGGTGGTAGTGGCCTGCTTGACCTGTCGAAGTATCTCTTTTGATGTTGTTGTCTCTGTACTCTCGTTGCATGTGCCTCTTGGTGACTGACGATCTCTGGTTGCAACTGCTGGTCGGTGATTGGCAGGACGGAGCGTAGCCTGCGGCTCATCAGCAACTGTGCTGGTGATTTGAAATTGTCGACTGGTGTGTTTCGATATTCTAAAAGACTGATGTATGGGTCCCGTCCATCAGCTTTGGCTTTGTCCATGAGAGCTTTGGCGGTCTGTACTGATTTCTCTGAGAGGCCATTACTCTGTGGGAAAAATGGGCTTGATGTGACGTGCCTGAACTCCCATGACTTTGTGAAGGACTCAAACTCCTTGGACGTATACTGGGGGCCGTTATCTGAGACCAATGTTTCTGGGATGCCGTGTCTGGCGAAACTTGCCTTGAGCTTGTGAATGACTGCGGTTGACGTGGTGCTGGTGAGTTTGTCTAGTTCAAAGAAACGACTGTAATAGTCGACAGTTACCAGGTAGTCCTGGTTGTTCCACATGAAGAGATCCGTTCCAACTACTTGCCAGGGCCGGTCCGGGATCCGGTGTGGTATCATGGGTTCCTTGGCATTTGCTGGGCGTCGTTCTTGGCAGACAGAGCATTGCTCCACAATGACCTCTATGTCTTTGCTCATCCCTGGCCAGAACATGATGTCCCTGGCTCTATGTCTGTATTTCTCCATTCCCATATGTCCAGCATGGATTTTTGATAGCATCTCCTCTCTGAGGCTGGCTGGAATGACGATCTTCTCTCCCTTGAAAATAATTCCATTCGTTTTTGACAGCTCGTCCCGGTGGTTCCAGAACGCAGACACACTCTGGGAACATTGTTTTCTTTTCTCCGGCCATCCGTCCAGTATCACCTGGCTCAGCTGCCTGAACTGTGTGTCATTCTCTGTAGCTGCTGCAATCTCTTTCAGTTTAGGGTCACTCACCGGCAAGCTGTGGTACACGATGTGCACCTGCCAGTCCATTCCTTCACTAAGGTTGTCGTTGCCGTGGGAGATTAGGGATTTTCTGGAGAGTGTGTCGGCGACCGGGATGTCCTTCCCAGGACGGTGTTCGATTGTGAAGCTATACTTTTGGAGCTGGAGTATCATACGTTGTAGCCTCGGAGGGGCTGCAGCAAGGGGCTTCTTCAGAATCGACTCGAGTGGCTTGTGGTCCGATTCCACCAGGACGTGGAGTCCGTAGGCGTATTGGTGGAAACGTTTGAAGCCGAAGAGTATTGCGTACATTTCTTTCTCTATTTGCGCATAGTTGATCCCACTTCTGACACCATGTAATATTTCCATGTATGGAATAAACTGCAGGACGATTTCTTCAGGCTTTGAGTTGTGTTTTTATTCCAACAGGTCATCTACCTCCAACTTCTCTACCGTTAGTTATGTGTCTCTAACCTTACTTCCGTAATCCAAGCCAGGACCCCTACCGGGCTGCTTTGAGCATGTAGTTGCCTAAACAGATGCCTGATTAAAATGCCACTCATCCAACATAGGGTCTTCATTGGCTATGAATATTACAGGACATTACCCCGATATCTTTTCTCACTCAGTTGGAATAATTGAAACATTATGTCGATGAAAGCAAGCTTCACTTGAGTTTCCTCCCATAAATCTCTTCCAATAATTGTATGTTGTTGGAAAATGGAGTTTGGAAGGCAAACCCACACAGACAGCTCAGCGATGCGAGAGGTAGCCCGGATCCCACAAGAATGTGTACAACAGAAGAGTTATTGTTGTTTTTGTTGTTGGGACAAGTCTTCAATCAGTTCAGTTTTCTCTTGATATATGGGTCAACAATGACCATGTTCGTGTTCCATTAGACCAGAGGTGTTCTGTTTAAGAAAAACAACAATGAAAAGTGGAATAAGAGAGCAAGAAGGTGTAATATAAAGAACAAAAGTTACAATTTAGACTATTATAACACAAAGCTGTCATGCAGAGAGTTTTTTTCCTTAAAAACTGTCATTGCTAAAAAAAAATTATAATAATACGAACTTAACTTAAACATGACTTAACCTACAATCAACGCTAGATTTCGAGTATATCTAAAGGTTCAAGCCGGGGGTCAGCAACCCGCGGCTCTAGAGCCACATGCAGCGCCCTGGTGGCTTCATGGAGCTTTTTCAAAAATGTATGGAAATGGAAAAAAAATGTATGGAAATGGGAAAAAAATGGGGTGAAAATATATTTTTAGTTGTAATGTACTCCGGCTTCCTCCCACCACCAAAGACATGCACCTGGGGATAGGTTGATTGGCAACACTAAATTGGCTCTGGTGTGTGAATGTGAGTGTGAATGTTGTCTGTCTATCTGTGTTGGCCCTGTGATGAGGTGGCGACTTGTCCAGGGTGTACCCCGCCTTCCGCCCGATTGTAGCTGAGATAGGCTCCAGCGCCCCCCCCCCGCGACCCCGAAGGGATTAAGCGGTAGAAAATGGATGGATGGATAACACAAAGCTGTCATGCAGAGAGTTGTTTCCTTAAAAACTGTCATTGCTAAAAAAAATAATAATAATACGAACTTAACTTAAACATGACTTAACCTACAATCAACGCTAGATTTCGAGTATATCTAAAGATTTAAGCCGGGGGTCAGCAACCCGCGGCTCTAGAGCCACATGTGGCGCCCTGGTGGCTGCATGGAGCTTTTTCAAAAATGTATGTAAATTGGAAAAAAAATTATGGAAATGGGAAAAAATGGGGTGAAAATATATTTTTAGTTGTAATGTACGCCGGCTTCCTCCCACCACCAAAGACATGCACCTGGGGATAGGTTGATTGGCAACACTAAATTGGCTCTAGTGTGTGAATGTGAGTGTGAATGTTGTCTGTCTATCTGTGTTGGCCCTGTGATGAGGTGGCGACTTGTCCAGAGTTTACTCCGCCTTCCACCCAATTGTAGCTGAGATAGGCTCCAGCACCCCCCGCGACCCCGAAAGGGATAAGCGGTAGAAAATGGATGGATGGATATGGTTTCTGTAGGAGGACAAACACAACACAAATCATCATTTTGTACTACTAATTTCAGCGGCCCTTGAACTCACCGTTGTGTGGACTGTGATTCAACAGTTTGTTTACATGTACAACTTTCTCCCACGCTACCACAGAAAGACGTGCTTTATGCCACTCCTTCTTTGTTTCATTTTGTCCACCAAACGTTTTATGCTGTGCGTGAATGCACAAAGGTGAGCTTTGTTGATGTTATTGACTTGTTGGAGTGCTAATCAGGCGTATTTGGTCACTGCATGACTGAAAGCTAATCGATGCTAACATGCTATTTAGGCTAGCTGTTTGTACATATTGCATCATTATGCCTCATTTTTACGTATATTTGAGCTCATTTAATTTATTTTACTTATGTCCTCTGTGTATTTAATTTATATTTGCATGTCTCATGACACATTATCGCTATGTAATATTGGCTGCATTTCTCATAGTTGTTTGTGTGCCGTGTTGTTCCAGACCACAGCAAACATTACCCAGCTTGCAAAGATTGTAATAAATCTATTAGAAGAAGACAGCCTGCCATTTCATTTAACTTGGACACACACATCTTTACCTTTGGCCATTCTGAGCCAGTAATTTCCACAGGTTATCGCATACCGTGAGAAGCCTCCAATTTACTAATGATGTCCAATGTTGCAAAAATATGTCGAATAAAAATTTAAATACAAAATTTCTGTCAACGAAGATTTGCGTCAGCCTTTGATAGTAGGCTAATAAAACTATTTTTAGACACTTATGTTATGTGTTGCCTTCATTATAACACTTATACAAGGCTTTTAATTTTTTGCAGCTCCAGACAGATTTTTTTCTTGTATTTTTGTTCCAATATGGCTCTTTGAACATTTTGGGTTGCTGACCCCTGGTTTAAGCGTTGACAGTAAAAATAATTTATTTTGATGATGGACTTATTTTTAACACTTTTATGAGGAGGCCTTTTGGGTCCCCGAGACCTTGAGTCTGATTTCATTCTTAAATGTTTGTTTTTCCAAAAACAATAATGAATCAAAAACAATGTTGTTATTAATTATAGACTTAGACTTAGACTTAGACTTCCTTTTTATTGTCATTCAAATTTGAACTTTACAGCACAGATAAGAATGAAATTTCGATACATAAGCTCATGGTAGTGCAGGATAAAAAAGCAATAAGGTGCATATATAAATAAATAAATATATATAAATAATATATATAATATATATATATACAGTATAAAATAAATAAATATATATAAATAAATAATTAGATTACTGTACAGATAAATATATTGCATTTTTTCACATGCGTCCACGTTTATGGATGTATGTTATATTGTGTTTTTTTATTCCAGCGAGTTAATCCATTTTGGGAGGAGTTGAGGGGATAATTTAATTATGATGCGTTCAAGAGTCTTACGGCTTGAGGGAAGAAGCTGTTACAGAACTTGGAGGTTCTGCTTCGGGGGCTGCGGAACCTCTTTCTAGAGTCCAGCAGCAATTATTGACCTATTTTAGGCTCCAATTACTTCACATCAAATATTTAAAAAAAATGTTTAGGTCAAAATTGATCGTTTTGTTTTTGTCATTTTATACCGTTTTTGAAGAAAAAAAAGACTTTATGGCAATGAATAGATCTGAAATTGATCCAGAGCTATTTAAGTGTTCAAAGTAAAAAAATATGTAATTCATCCATCCCATCCATTTTCTACCGCTTGTCCCTTTTGGGGCTGCAGGGGGTGCTGGAGCCTATCTCAGCTGCATTCGGGCGGAAGGCGGGGTACACTCTGGACAAGTCGCCACCTCATCACAGGGCCAACGCAGATAGACAGACAACATTCACGCTCACATTCACACACTAGGGCCATTTTAGTGTTGAAAATATATTATATATATATATATATATATATATATATATATATATATATATATATATATATATATATATATATATATGTATATATATATATATATATATATATATATATATATATATATATATATATATATATATATATATATATATATATATATATATGTATATAACACTTTAACACTTTAATGATTCAGACCTTTTTGGATCCCCAAGACCTTTAACATTCACCAACATTGAGGGGAGCCCTAAGGGTCACAATTTATATTGTACTGGTTTTGACAATGAAAAATATCAAAATAGTCCTTGCATGCTTTTTTAATTTTTCAATGTGTGGCCCTCAGTGGAACAAAGTTTGGACACCCCTGCATTAGATGCAGCTTGGAAGAAAGGAACAATGTGACATAGGTGGAAGCAGGTGGAGGTCTCATGTATTTCTTCAAGTAACTCGTCAGCTTTGGTAAGGACGACTGGAGGATGGAAAGATGATTAATACTTAAAAGCTATCCTGTGCAAGATAATAGTATATTGATATTTTCCCCAAAACTCCAACCAAACCATCTGCTATTTGGCATTATGGTGTGGTGGGAAATTGTGTTAGATGTAAATATAAACGGAATGCAATGATTTGCAAATCATTTTCAACCCATATTCAATTGAATGCACTACAAAGACAAGATATTTGATGTTCAAACTCATAAACTTTATTTTTTTTTTGCAAATAATAATTAACTTAGAATTTCATTGCTGCAACACGTGCCAAAGTAGTTGGGAAAGGGCATGTTCACCACTGTGTTACATGGCCTTTCCTTTTAACAACACTAAATAAACGTTTGGGAACTGAGGAGACACATTTTTGAAGCTTCTCAGGTGGAATTCTTTCCCATTCTTGCTTGATGTACAGCTTAAGTTGTTCAACAGTCCGGGGGTCTCCGTTGTGGTATTTTAGTGCTTCATAATGCGCCACACATTTTCAATGGGAGACAGGTCTAGACTACAGGCAGGCCAGTCTAGTACCTGCACTCTTTTACTATGAAGCCACGTTGATGTAACACGTGGCTTGGCATTGTCTTGCTGAAATAAGCAGGGGCGTCCATGGTAACGTTACTTGGATGGCAACATATGGTGCTCCAAAACCTATATGTACCTTTCAGCATTAATGGCGCCTTCACAAATGTGTAAGTTACCGATGTTTTGGGCACTAATACACCCCCATGCCATCACAGATGATGGCTTTTCAACTTTGCGCCTCTAACAATCCGGATGGTTCTTTTCCTCTTTGGTCTGGAGGACACGAAGTCCACAGTTTTCAAAAACAATTTGAAATGTGGACTCGTTAGACCACAGAACACTTTTCCACTTTGTATCAGTCCATCTTAGATGAGCTCAGGCCCAGCGTAGCCAACGGCGTTTTCGCCTTGCATAGGAGAGTTTTAACTTGCATTTACAGATGTAGCGACCAACTGTAGTTACTGACAGTGGGTTTCTGAAGTGTTCCTGAGCCCATGTGGTGATATCCTTTACACACTGATGTTGCTTGTTGATGCAGTACAGCCTGAGGGATGGAAGGTCACAGGCTTAGCTGCTTACGTGCAGTGATTTCTCCAGATTCTCTGAACCCTTTGATGATATTACGGACCGTAGATGGTGAAATCCCTAAATTCCTTGCAATAGCTGGTTGAGAAAGGTTTTTCTTAAACTGTTCAACAATTTGCTCACGCATTTGTTGACAAAGTGGTGACCCTCGCCCTATCCTTGTTTGTGAATGACTGAGCATTTCATGGAATCTACTTTTATACCCAATCATGGCGCCCACCTGTTCCCAATTAGCCTGTTCACCTGTGGGATGTTCCAAATAACTTCTTTGTCACGTGTTGCTGGCATCAAATTCTAAAGTTAATGATTATTTGCAAAAAAAAAATGTTTATGAGTTTGGACATCAAATATGTTGTCTTTGTAGCATATTCAACTGAATATGGCTTGAAAATGATTTGCAAATCATTGTATTCCGTTTATATTTACATCTAACACAATTTCCCAACTCATATGAAAACGATGTTTGTAAATAACAGTAGATATGTAAAATGTGTTTTAATACTGTCACAGTGTGGTGCTGCCAAATTGGCACATCAGAGACATAGCAGTGGCCTGTGTAGCTTTCACTCAGCGACAAAGCTTCTCCCAATAGAAACATGAGTCAAGTCAATTTAACTTATTTAGTGCCAATTGACAACAGCACTTCACACGTTTAGAACTATATGCTCCTCAAACATTGAAGAAAACTGACTGAGCCCCACATGAGCAACTTTGGAGACGGTGGCTGAGACATACTTCATGAGAACAGACTTGACCGATTAGGAACAAAGAGAAAAAGCAGGGCAATTAGTTTGCTACCTTCCCTTTTGTTGGTAACCATTCATGTTTTTTGTTTATGCATTTGTGGTTGGAGGCCACGAGGAAGACCCAGGACACGTTGGGAAGACTATGTCTCCCGGCTGGCCTGGGAACGCCTCGGGATCCCCCGGGAGGAGCTGGACGAAGTGGCTGGGGAGAGGGAAGTCTGGGCTTCCCTGCTTAGGCTGCTGCCCCCGCGACCCGACCTCGGATAAGCGGAAGAAGATGGATGGATGGATGGATGGTTCAATCCCTGCTTTTCTGTTCCGCCCGGGACGTGAAGCTGGGTGGCCTGCATGAGAGGCGAGAGTGCTAACTACTGAGCCAAAAGCCCGGCCTATCAACCCGGTAACCAGCACTGCTCTTGAAGTTGTCAGGGAGTGAGGTTTGCCAACCGCCACACTGGATGGCCTCCATTGCACATTTACAGTGGCGAGGCTACTTGTTTACACTTGAAGGAACACTGCACTTTCTGGGTGGAATTTTGCCCATCGTTCACAATCCTTAACTAAGACAAGAACACGCGTCTTTCTAAATAGTGAAAAACTGCTAGTACGAGATGATAAACAGTGACTTCTGCGGTGCTTTTTTGTGAACTTCTGGATCTGCCTCCCAGGAGCCTTTTGGCCATGGAGACCAGCTCTGTCACTGTGTGGGGGGGAAGGGTTGGGGGGGCGGGGTTTGGTGGTAGCGGGGGTGTATAATGTAGCCCGGAAGAGTTAGGGATGCATGGGATTCTGGGTATTTGTTCTGTTGTGTTTATGTTGTGTTACGGTGCGGATGTTCTCCCGAAATGTGTTTGTCATTCTTGTTTGGTGTGGGTTCACATTGTGGCGCATATTAGTAACAGTGTTAAAGTTGTTTATTTCGCCACCCTCAGTGTGACCTGTATCGCCGTTGACCAAGTATGCCTTGCAGTCACTTGTGTGCGTCTACGGAAGCCTCATACAGCACGTGACATGGCTGGCACGCTGTTAGTACAGGCTGTAGAAGGTGCTAAAGGCAGCGCTATCAAGGCACGCCCTTATTAGTGTTGTTTGGGTGAATATCAGTAGACATTCGAGAGAATAGCTGCCTTGAAATGCAGGAATCACCCGGAAAAATCGGGAAGGTTGGCAAGCATGACGCTGTCAAGTGCCATTCATATAAAACTCGCGGGCCGCACTAACATTACATTTTCATATTAAGGTGCGGGCCGCACTAACATTACATTTTCATATTTTCAAAATAACGTCTCGTGGGCCGCAAGTCTGAGACTCCTGGTTTATACATAGCACAAAGCCAAAAAAAACTTTGTATGCAGTGTTATTTCATTTTAAATTTCAAAAGAGTTTTGTGGCTCCCATTGTTTTCTTTAATTTGTGAAACGGGTCAAAATGGCTTTTTGAGTGGTAAAGGTTGCCGACCCCTGCCTTAGACGCATCCTCGCTCATCCTTGCGGATTGGACACTGGCCGAGAGTTGGTGGGCGGCCGAGGGTGGAGTCGGCTCTCTTGGTTGCTTTGTTGGGTCTGCTCCTGTCTCTGGCCATGCCCCCCCACCCCAGCAGACGATGGCATGGAACACAGCAGAGGCCACTACAGTCTATATGTTTTTTTTATTGTGTAGTTTTTTTTTACTTTTGTAGCTGTACATAGAAATGGCTGGTTGCATCAGCTCTACTCTTTAAATGTCTTTAATGTCCTTTGTGTTCTTTGATCTTTCCCTCCTACACACATGCGTGTGCTATGGCTATGATGTTTTTTTCTCCTTGGCCTCAGTCTGGACCCCCTCTCCAGGGGCCCAGGCTTAGACTGAATTTATATTTTCTCACCACCGCCAGCGTTTACCTGTTTGTCACCTTTTTTGTAAGGGGCGTCGGAAGTTGGCAGACCCGTCAGCGATCCTGGTCTGTCTCCCTGTAATGTTTGTCTGATCTTGAATGGGATTGTGCTGAAAATCTTAATTTCCCGACATTGTTATTTTAAGTTTCCATGAGAAACTACTTGTGACGTTGTGACACATCACACTGCTCCTCAGACCACTAGCAATTAGCCAGCTACGAGCTAGCTTGAGCTACAAATGTTGGTTAAGACCCGTCATAAAATATAGAAGACAGAGCTTGCTTCAGTTGTGATGCCTTTGAGTTTGTAGAAGTTAGTGCTAGGTTATAAATGATGCATCTGACCTGTCTAGTAGAAGGTTTTGGCATCAAGCCGATGAATTGGTCAACTCTGTAAATCCACACGCGACCAACTTGTTACTATATGGCTCTTAACACAGCATAAGAACACCACAAGGTTGCAAGGAAGCATGCTTTATCTGAGTGAGGATTATCCTGAATTTAGCAGCCCAAGAAAAGCACAAGTGACAAAAGATACAACGTCCCGTCAGTCTGCATCCCAGTGAGAATGGACATTGTAACCTAATTAAAAACGTTTAGCAATAGTGCTACAAGCTCCAAGGGTCTCACAAAGTCTGTCATTAGTGGTAGCAAACACAGAAAGTGCTTTTAGTTTTGCTGAGTTGACAGAAGTAGTGTTGCGCCCAGGAAATAAGTTATGGTAATGCTTATAATGACCAAAATACTGTCAGTATTACATGTATTATTATGAATCTGCCGGCTACTACAAAACTCAAAACCAGTGAAGTCGGCACGCTGGGTAAATGGTAAATAAAAACAGAATACAATGACTTTCAAATCCTTTTCAACCTATATTCAATTGAATAGACTGCAACGACAATATATTTAACCTTTGAACTGTTAACCGTTGTTGTGTTTTGCAAATATTAGCTAATTTGGAATTTGATGCCTGCAACACGTTTCAAAAAAGCTGGCACAAGTGGCAAAAAGACTGAGAAAGTTGAGGAATACTCATCAAACACTTATTTGGAAAACTTATAGCTGATAATAGCCACTTCATATTATTAGTTTTTCACTGTTTCGAAACGCACAGAAAATGGAAAGACGAGTGTTCTCGTCTCACATAACAATTTTGAAAGATGGGCAAAATTCCATACAAAAGTCCAGTTTTGTTTTATTAGCAATAATTTGAACCTTGAACTGAATATTTCCTGTGGATCAACCAGAGACACAGAATTGGTGGTGTTTAAAGGCCTACTGAAACCCACTACTACCGACCACGCAGTCTGATAGTTTATTATAAATAAAGTTGATTTGATTTGATTTGATACATCAATGATGAAATCTTAACATTGCAACACATGCCAATACGGCCGGGTTAGCTTACTGAAGTGCAATTTTAAATTTTGCGCAAAATATCCTACTGAAAACGTCTCGGTATGATGACGCCTGCGCGTGACGTCACGGATTGTAGAGGACATTTTGGGACAGCATGGTGGCCAGCTATTAAGTCGTCTGTTTTCATCGCAAAATTCCACAGTATTCTGGACATCTGTGTTGGTGAATCTTTTGCAATTTGTTCAATGAACAATGGAGACAGCAAAGAAGAAAGCTGTAGGTGGGAAGCGGTGTATTGCGGCCGATTGCAGCAACACAAACACAGCCGGTGTTTCATTGTTTACATTCCTAAAAAAGATGACTGTCAAGCTTTACCATTGGCCTGTGAAGAACTGGGACAACAAAGACTCTTACCAGGAGGACTTTGAGTTGGATACGCAGACACGGTACCGTGAGTACGCAAGCAGCTGCGGCTTCCAAACATTTGATCGCTTGCCCGTACGTGCGTGCCGCTATGTGAATGTCACATACGTAACTTTGGGGACTTTGGGGAAATATATGTGCTGTATGAACTTTGGGGAGGTGAACGGTACTTTGGGATGTGAGATTGAGTGTGTTGTGCAGGTGTTTGAGTTGTTTTGGCGGGTTATATAGACGGGAGGGGGGAGGTGTTTGTTATGCGGGATTAATTTGTGGCATATAAGCCTGGTTGTGTTGTGGCTAATAGAGTATATACCTGTCTTGTGTTTATTTACTGTTTTAGTCATTCCCAGCTGAATATCAGGTCCCACCCGCCTCTCACAGCATCTTCCCTATCTGAATCGCTCCCACTGCCCTCTAGTCCTTCACTCTCACTTTCCTCATCCACAAATCTTTCATCCTCGCTCAAATTAATGGGGAAATTGTCGCTTTCTCGGTCCGAATCGCTCTCGCTGCTGGTGGCCATGATTGTAAACAATGTAGGGATGGGAGCTCCACAACCTGTGACGTCACGTGCATATCGTCTGCTACTTCCGGTACAGGCAAGGCTTTTTTATCAGCAACCAAAAGTTGCAAACTTTATCGTCGATGTTCTCTACTAAATCCTTTCAGCAAAAATATTGCAATATTGCGAAATGATCAAGTATGACACATAGAATGGACCTGCTATCCCCGTTTAAATAAAAAAAGCGCATTTCAGTAGGCCTTTAAGCCCTTTAATGTTTCGGTGGAATCTGGTCAGACTGTCTTGTCGTACATTCAGCGCAATGCTTTATCATGGAACGTCAGTGGTGTGCCGCTGACATTTTAGCATTCCCAGACATTTATTAAACGTTTTTACAGTTTGAGGCGACCGACGGATTGATGACTTAATCGCACCGGTAATGGAAATCTTGTATGGGTTACACATGGGGCATATCTTCATCATTATCCAGTCAACATAACTGAAATGTCTTGAAGATCCACTAAGAATACTTTGACACAATATTTACAAAGCGTGGTATTTTTAATATGATCCAATGTTGCTACAGACCAAATCGTCCACGTGGTTTCATATTGGGCTTCGCACTCGCATTGCTGGTGCATGTGTAATATGGTGGCACTGAGAAGGCAACGCTTGCTGATGAAAATGTGAGACGTTAAAAACGGTTGCCAGGAAGCTCAGCGGTCTGGGATGCTGTGGAAAGGGAGGGAAGAGAGAAATATAGAATGCAGCTGAGGGAACATAACTCCATCCACAGTGCTGAGGGAGGACGAGAAAATACAATGCAATATTCTCTTTGGAATTAATTCAATGTCTTCTCTCCAAGAGCGTCTAATTTATTACTGCTTGCCTTTCTTACTGTCCCCCACTCTCTCTGTCTCGACTACTTTTGTCATCCATCGCTTCTCTTTCCATCCTCCTCCTCACCACCACAAGCAGAAGCGGTACACTTTGCCTACGCCACCTCTTTCTCTGCCTTAGGCCCTTTGTTAGACTGTCTTTGTGGCTATTGCAAGATAGGGAGTGGGGAGTGGAGAGTTGGGGGGGGATGCACGGCTCCAGCAGTCTGATTGGGAAGGAGGGAACCTGGAAACAAGATTTGGCGAGGGAGTGAGTGGTTATGAAAAAGCTAGCGAGCGATGGAAGTGTGGAGTGAAGAGCTGATGGAACCACGGACGGGATAAGGGCAGAATGGTACTTATTCCCTTGCAGGCTTTTTTTTTTAAAGAGATCGACCTCATAAACGTGTGCTTATGGAAATACTGAGGGCATAGCATATTATACAGCCTCAGTAGAAGCATTATAGTCCCATCTTAAAACTAATTTGTATACTCTAGCCTTTAAATAGACCCCTTTTTTAGACCAGTTGATCTGCTGCCTCTCTTTTCTGCTCTGCGGGACCACAGATCAGACTCCACCGAGGACGCGCTAGCTGTTCCAAGTCGGGACCCTGGATCATACTTGCCAACCTTGAGACCTCCGAATTCGGGAGATGGGGGGGGGTTGGTGGTAGTGGGGGTGTATATTGTAGCGTCCCGGAAGAGTTAGTGCTGCAAGGGGTTCTGGGTATTTGTTCTGCTGTGTTTATGTTGTGTTACGGTGCGGATGTTCTCCCGAAATGTGTTTGTCATTCTTGTTTGGTGTGGGTTCACAGTGTGGCGCATATATATTATTATACATATATTTATACGGCCACAATCAGTGTGACCTGTATGTCTGTTGATCAAGTATGCCTTGCATTCACTTATGTGTGTGGAAAAGCCGCATATATTATGTGACTGGGCCGGCACGCTGTTTGTATGGAGGAAAAGCGGACGTGACGACAGGTTGTAGAGGACTCTAAGAGCAGTACCTGTAAGGCAGGCCCCCAATATTGTTGTCCGCCTGGAAATTGGGAGAAATTCAGGAGAATAGTTTCCCCGGGAGATCTTCGGGAGGGACACTGAAATTCGGGAGTCTCCCGGGAAAATCGGGAGGGTTGGCAAGTATGCCCAGGTTGGGCCACTCCTCTTTGCATCAGTTGGTGACATCTCCATTCGAGATGATCCTCTGCTGGCCTACCAATGGACAGGACTTTCACATGAAGTCGGGACTCGGGGTGACCACTCCTTATGCATCAGTCGGCGACCTTTCCATTTGAGTTGATCCTCTGCTGGCCTCCCAATGGACTGGATTTTCATATGAAGTCGGAACCCCGGGGTGACCACTCCTTATGCATCAGTCGGTGACGTCTCCATTCGGGATGATCCTCTGTTGGCCTCCCAATGGACTGGACGTTCACATGAAGTCGGAACCCGGGGTGACCACACCTTATGCATCAGTCGGTGACCTTTCCATTCGAGATGATCCTCTGCTGGCCTCCCAATGGACTGGACTTTCACATGAAGTCGGGACACGGGGTGACCACTCCTTATGTATCAGTCGGTTACGTCTCCATTCAATATGATCCTGTGCTGGCCTCCCAATGGACTGGACGTTCACATGAAGTCGGGACCCGGGGTGACCTCATCTTATGCATCAGTCGGTGACCTTTCCATTCGAGATGATCCTCTGCTGGCCTCCCAATGGACTGGACTTTCACATGAAGTCGGGACCCAGGGTGATCACTCCTTATGCATCAGTCGTGACTTCTCCATTCAAGATGATCCTCTGCTGGCCTCCCAATGGACTGGACTTTCACAAGAATTCGGGACCCGGGGTGACCACTCTTTATGCATACGTCTCTGCGCCCCGACGTATCTACATGCTAGAGGATCCCCTGCTGGCCTTACTATGGACTAGACTCTCACATTATTAACCATATCCACTCAGCATCCATTGCACTGGTCATCCGGTCCCTTCCAAGGTTTCTCATTGTTCCCATTGGATTTAGTTTTTTCTTACCCTGATGTGGGATCTGAGCCCAGGATGTCGTTGTGGCTTGTGCAGCCCTTTGAGACATTTGTGATTAAGGGCTATATAAGTAAACTTTGATTGATTGATTGATTGTGGCAATAGAACATGGTCAGTCGCAATTCACCTCCGGGTTTTCATTTTTTAGATTGTTTCCGCCTAACCCGTCTCTGCACTCGGGTGAAGGGGACAAGGTCTGTACCGTTCAGAGCAACTGGCCAGCTAAAATAAAAAAATAAAAAACCCATCAGCTTATGAATCATCAAAAATGAGAAGGTCACTGTGTTTTCCAGCCCGTTGCTCATCCTAAACGGGTCCCCGTGGATCTTGATGAGGATGGATGTGAGGCTGTGCTGGACTCAGTGGTCTGAGTTCAGCCACTCAACAAAGCAAGCGAAGGGCAAACGAGATGAGAAAAAGTTGAGTTACAAGATGGACTGGTGTTGAAGGATTAACCCACAAAGCTTAGGCACTAGAGTGAAAGAATATCACGGAATGGTTTTCCTTTTGGTTCTCATATTTGTTGATGATATATGGAGCCTAATCTCAGACTTAGACTTAAACAAACTTTATTGATCCCAATGGGAAATTGCTTGACACAGTAGTTCAACTACAAGAGGAAAAGAAGATGAAAACACTCTTAGGGTCACTAAAAAAGAGGAAAAAATAATAAATAAAATATATTAGACAATAGGAACAATATAAAAGCAATAGTATAATAATGCGGCAAGCAGCGATAAACGGGCCCGCGCAGCTCTGGGTTCACGCGAGTCAGCAGGCACGCATGACGCAGAGCAGTCACGTTCTACCCAATGCCCTGACCCACCACCAAACTTTCAGGAAGATCGGGTAGTTATAACTAGTAAGGGGGCAATATTGGTGTTGGTAAGCCAAACAGTTAGCATGCCAACAATTAGGAACCAAGTTATATGACTCTGAAGCATACAGCTAAAGAAGTTAGCATATTAACAGTTAGCATGTGTCACGTACCATGTGAAATTAATTTGAGGTAATCGGCTGCAAAATTGGCAAAAAAAATAAGTAAACATGCAAGTTCAACAGACAATGTTCAGAAATAGTAGGAAGCAGCACTTCCAACTGTTATTAAAATGAGATCTGATGAATGATATGTATGTAGTGTTATTTCACAATTGTCAATAAACACTTGTCAATTAAGCTTAGCAGTGGTGAAGTATCTTTACACTAGTGTAGGTGAAGTTTCTTGCCCAAAGACTCAATGGCTGAAGCTGGAATTGATCCAAGAACCCACATATTGCGAGTCTGCCACTCTGCATGCTTATACACACCACTGACAAGTTTACAGAGTCACTCAGGTATGAGTTATACAACTTCTTATACAGGGCTGAAGGTCCTAAGTATTTAAAGGCACCTAAATACATTGCTTTTTTAAGTGATGGTTTTTCCCCAGAATGCAATGGAACAGTTGTTTTTGTCTAATTTTGGGGGTCAATTCAATGTTTTTTTTGTCTTTATAAAAATAACCTGCTTGTTTGAAACATCTACTTGCAAACAATATTATTTTTTAAGAAAAACAATATTAAAACCATGATAGCGATAAATAAGCTATTCAGTGACTTCGCCCTGACTGTGTTCTCAGTGTTGCCAACTCTTTCCAATCCTCTTGGCTATACATATAAAGTATATATATTTATACATACATATATATATATATATATATATATATATATATATATATATATATATATATATATATATATATATATATATATATATATATATATATGTGTGTGTGTACATATTATATTAAAATAATGGATATATAATGAATAATTAACATAATTGGATATTAAGCGTATGTGAAAGTTCAACTTCTACCTTGTTTACTTCCATGACAACCTCCTTAATATGTTGTAATGAATCAGACATATCAAGCAGCTAAGATGCGCCAAACATGAATAAGTGTGGAGAGTGTTTAGAATTTTTCCATCATGCTTTCTAATGGTTTTCATTTGGTGTAATGTTGACATTATAATGGTTTGTTGACATTTTTTATAATGTTCACAAACTTCAGTGAGCAGGTTGTGTTATTTGTGATCATGTTTGTTGACATTTTGTGTTGGTTGGATTTTTTTTTTTTTGCACAATGACTAGGGAAGGTTGTTTGCATTGAGTCATATAAGTAAATGCTGCACATACTTCCAATCAGAGCATGATTAAAGGGTATTGGCCTGAATCACTCACGTTGTCTGTTTGATGGAAACAAATTGTAAGCATAAAAATTGTCAGACTATTAAAATAAATCTTCCATTGGGTAAGATTCCTTATTATACTCATGATGTTTCGTGGGCCAAAATGAAGACATTTTGCTGCCAGGCTCCACTCATTATGAAAGGGTACGGCCAGGTACTGACCCATACGACACTTCAGGGTGTCATCATCATCATTTGTACCAATTAGATCTGAATTTGACAGGCTTGTATCATTGCTTGTCACTGCACAGTCAACAAATGTTGATAACAATAAATCCTTAATCCTATTCTTAAAATGTTGGCTTATTGACTCAACACTGTTCCATATCAGTGTTTATATGCATGATTAACATGTCCCCAGTGGATTCGTGAATCCCATCAAAGGCAACGTTCCTAATTGTAATTAATAAAGCTGTTCTCATTCCAAAGTAAGTATCCATTCACAAGATGAAATTTACTAAAGCAGGCAGTGTTGCGCCGTAACCCACAAAGAAGGAGAACAAGACGTTGATTAGGTGGCAGATAAATATTTGCAAGCCCATTTTCAAGAAGGATATTTAAAGAGAAACTACATCTTGTGAGACCATGTCGGCCAACCCCGGAAACTAGCTCAGCTGCTCCGGGGATGAAATGGGGAAATGCCCGCCATTTCCACTCAAATCAACCGACTACAAGGGGTACCACTGGCTTATACAGCGTCGAATGGCTTCTACAAATTGTGAGTTCAAATATTTAATTTCTTTATTTTTTCACGTTCAATATGATTTTTGCTATTTTAATTTTGACAGCACCACATAAGATGTTTTAATTGCTGATGCGTGTTTATTTTTATTTTTTTCAGGTTGTGTTATGTGTGATCATGTCTGATGATATTTTGTGTTGGTTGGATTTTTTTTTTTTTTTTTTTTTTTTTACACAATGACTAGGGAAGGTTGTTTGCATTGAGTCATGTAAGTAAATGCTGCACATATTTCCAATTAGAGCATAGTTAAAGGGTATTGACCTGAATCACTCACATTGTTCGTTTGATGGAAACAAATGATAAGCATCAACATTGTCAGACTATTGAAATAAATCCCCCATTGGGTAAGATTCCTTATTACACTCATGACGTTTCGTGGGCCAAAATGAAGACATTTTGCTGCCAGGCTCCAACCCATTATGAAAAGATACAGACAGGTACTGACCCATACGACATTTTAGGGTGTCATCATCATCATCATTTGTACCAATTAGATCTGAATTTGACAGGTTTGTTTCATTGCTTGTTCAACAAATGTTGATAACAATATATCCTTAATCCTATTCCTAGAATGTTGTCTTATTGACTTAACACCGTTCCATATAAGTGTTAATATGCAGGATTAGCGTGTCCCCAGTGGATTCATGAATTGTAACCAATCCCATCAAAGGCAAAGTTACTAATTGTAATTAATAAAGCTGTTGTGTTTCTATTAGCAGTCTGCTGTTTGAAAGCAATGGCTGGAAATGTGAACCCTTGCAAGGTGTGATTGTAAGAATAGAAAGCGGTATTTCACTGAGGTGATATGGGACATGGCTGTGGCCACCAGGGATGATTTATTAGACTTGACCGAGCGCATAAAGTTAGAGGTCTATATCTATATTAAACAAAAGGACACTTGATATCGTTCATGATTCATGAAGAGCAGCTTGGGAACACCTCAAGGTCAGACTGATAGCGATGGGATGTTCGATGATGATGTTCTCTTAAAGTCGGAGCCTCGTGCTCTCGTTTTGTGGAAACAGGAATAGTTTCAGGGCATGTCTGGAAAATACAAGCCAGCTCCTAAACTTGTCTTGCAATAAATGCAATATAGTAGTAGCTCAGCTTTATGAGCTCAAATGTTTCCACAACCAAGTTTGTAACTCAAAACACTCATAGCTCAAATCAGTAATTTACTGAAATGAATTGAAATCAATTTATTCCATGCTTGGTCCTTTTAAAACCCCACAGTTTTAACATGTAACACGCCTTCGAAAAAGAAAACCTAACTTTTAGATTAAGAAATATCATTTGAAAAACAATACAATAAAACGCAGTAGTGTGCCCTCAGAGCCAGAAAGGCCTTCTCTGCTGGCCTAACAAAACCAGAAATCATGATCACAATTAAAGAAAAAAGTATTTTTAATTGACTTTCCCTAAATATCTAAAAGTATTCATATTCTCTTCATGTCATATTATGCTCCTTCCAGTGCTGTTGTTTTTAGGTTAGGGTTTGTATCCAATCAGAATTCAGCTAGCTTATGTTGCCATGCTGTACAAAATCTGCCCGGGGCCTTCAGAATCAACAATGCGGCCGTCCGTACACTGTAAGTGATTGGGCACATACAGTTGATAGATAATTGCAATAGCCAATCAGATGATGAGTTGTTGTCAGTAAGGCCTTCTAGCTGGCCTCACTCATTTACATGTCCTGTGATTGGATACTCACCGGGACCGTTAGCAGATGAATTTGAGAACACATACAGTTGATAGACAGTTGCGATAGCCAATCAGATCACAAGTTGTTGACAGTAGCCTATCTAGGTAGCCTGATAACAAGACTGTGATTGGATACTCACGTGTCATTCCAAAGTAAGTATCCATTCACAAGTATACATTTACTAAAGCAGGAAGTGTTGCGCCGTAACCCACAAAGAATGAGAACAAAACGTTGATTAGGTGGCAGATATATATTTGCAAGGCCATTTTGAAGAAGGATATTTAAAGAGAAACTACATCCTGTGAGACGATGTCGGCCAACCCCGGAAGCTAGCTCAGCTGCTCCGGCGATGAAATGGGGAAATGCCCGCTATTTCCACTCGAATCAACAACGAATCAAGGGGCACTACTGGCTTATACGGCATCGAATGGATGCTACAAATTGTGAGTTCAAATATCTTATTCCTTAATTTTATCACGTTTAATATGTTTTTTGCAATTTAAATATTGACAGTACCACATAAGATGTTTTAATTGCTGATGCGGGTTTATTGATTTTTAAATGCGCCAAAAAAAAAAAAACCTGTTTGTACACTGTTGATGTGGTTGAATGCTCAGTAGTGTGTAAATGTGTTCCTCTATAGTATTTCTCCAGCAATGGTCATGTGGTGACATAAATGATGGTATTTGGAGAGGTAATCATTGAAGTCGGACATCACTAAAGGCCTAGGTGGGAAACGCACGGCCCGCCACTGATAAAACGTATTTCAAACAACTATTATTAAGTAATGTGACACAGTAATAATGTACAGCTATTACCTCTTTCAGCAGACTGAAGAAGACTTTGAAATATTTTTGGTCTCTTCGGCCTCATTACAATGAGCCGAGTTACCAAAGGGGGAAGGCTGGTCAATAATGCTGGGAGAGCGTTAACAATGTCCATAACTTTGGCTCTCGGATAGCAGCGAGTATTTCTTGGGTATGCTAGGCTGCCGAGGGACTGGATGAGCAGGACACTGCCGGTTCGGACCTCGTGGAGCGACAGACCTCATGGAGAGCGGATCCTGGAGCAGGCAACAGAGGATGTTGCTGATTTCGGCAGGAAGGCCGTAGAAACTGGACCGCTGCTAACAGTTTCAAATGGTTGGGAAACAAAGTTGTATTGCTCTAATACCGATTCTAATTAAGGACTGCTGTACTAATGAATTAAAAAACGGGACTATACTGCTTTTGAAAGTACCTGTACTTTTTATTTTTCATCGACCTATTGTGCGCCGCTGTGACAATGTTAGCATACAAGCAATGCTAGTGAACACAGGAACACACAGTACTTGCAAACAAAAACAGTGTAAAGACAGACAATGGACGTGATTTGGCTTCAAACCTAACGATAAAGGTGGAGCTTTAAACTGAAGCACTGATCTGCAAGCGGTGCTCTAAAACATAGCTAGCTAAAAGCTAGCTGGCGGTTAACGTCTCTCCGTAGTGTTTGAGCTACTTCTAAATCACTAATTCTGGCCTCTGTGGCGACAAATAAAGTACCGTATTTTCCGCACTATAAGGCGCACCTAAAAACCACAATTTTTCTCAAAAGCTGACAGTGCGCCTAATAACCCGGTGCGCTTTATTACGATTCATTTTCATAAAGTTTCGGTCTCGCAACTTCGGTAAACAGCCGCCATCTTTTTTCCCGGTAGAACAGGAAGCGCTTCTTCTTCTACGCAAGCAACCGCCAAGGAAAGCACCCGCCCCCATAGAACAGGAAGCGCTTCACCCGCCCCCGGAAGAAGAAGAAAAAACGCGCGGATATCACCGTACGTTTCATTTCCTGTTTACATCTGTAAAGACCACAAAATGGCTCCTACTACGCGACAAGGATCCGGATCATAAAAAGACGCAATCTCTCCATCCGCACACGGATTACTACCGTATTTCACAGCAACTGATATTCCTGTGAACTGCACTGTGGAACGGGAGCACGTACGGTGAATATTCGCACCACAGGGAATGAGGAGTCATCCTTCACTGTGGTTCTAGCTTGCCATGCTAACTTCCACCCATCCAAAAGAGACCTTTCCAGCCGGCGTCATCATAAAAGCTAACTCGAAGGGATGGATGGATGAAGAAAAGATGAGCGAGTGGTTAAGGGAAGTTTACGCGAAGAGGCCGGGTGGCTTTTTTCACACAGCTCCGAAGGCGAACACACCTTCACTAAGACGGGCAGATAGCGCCGGTCGACATACGCCAACATCTGCCAGTGGATCGTAAATGCCTGGGCAGATAGTTTCGGTCACAACTGTGGTCCGAGCTTTCCGGAAGGCAGGATTCACAGAACTGCTGCACAACAACAGCGACACTGACTCCCGATGACTTCTACGAGACGGAACCGGCCATTTTTGGATCCCACGCTTGCGCAACTTTTCAATTCGGACACCGAAGACGAAGAATTCGAAGGATTTACGAATGAAGAATAACTTCAGAAGGTGAGCGCTATGTTTATTTTGTGTGTTGTGACATTAACGTTCGAGCAACATTATGTTGCTATTTATTGCTCTACACCATTTTGAATTTTACTATGTTTGTGATTGCACATTTGCGTACATTTTGGGACAGAGTTGTTAGAACGCTGGTTTTCAATATATTATTAAAGTTTGACTGAACTATCTGACTGTTTTTTTGACATTCACTTTAGCGCAGCGTTTTTTTGACATTCACTTTAGCGCAGCGTAGGCGCGGCTTTTAGTCCGGGGCGGCTTATTGGTGGACAAAATTATGAAATATGTAATTCATAGAAGGTGCGGCTAATAATCCGGTGCGCCTTATAGTGCGGAAAATACGGTAAGTTGCTCACAAGTATCATCCATTCAGGACGAGGAATAGCTAAACAAGTTTCACTGCACACCATAGGAGGATACAATAGCTCACAGTCACCGCTAACAGCAAGCTAGCGCTCCTGAATGTAAACAAGAGGGTGGGTCTACACATATATCAATTGTAACCAGTACAAGAACCGTATCTAGTCGATACGACCATAATTACATCAAGATTTTTATCAATACAAAATCTTGTATTCCTTTTTTAAATTTTTTTGTGTTTATAAACTTAGGAAATACGTCCTTGGACACATGGGAATTTTAAATATGACTAATGTATGACCCCTGCTGGCCCCACTATGGACTGGACTCTCACTATTGTGTTAGATCCACTATGGACTGGACTTTCACAATATTATGCTAAATCCACTCGACGTCCATTGCACCGGTCGCCCGAGAGGGGGTGGGGGTGGGGGTGGGGGGTGTCACCCACATCTGCGGTCCTCTCCAAGGTTTCTCATTGTCATCCCACTGGGTTGAGTTTTTCCTTGCCCTGATGTGGGATCTGAACCGAGGATGTCGTTGTGGCTTGTGCAGCCCTTTGAGACACTTGTGATTTAGGGCTATATAAATAAACATTGATTGATTGATTGATCGACCCTGTAACTACTTAGTATTCGGATCGATACCCATTTTTGTGGTATTACCCAAAACTAATGTAAAGTATCCAAATAACAAAATAATAAGTGCTTCTTACATTTGAACAGAAATGTAGATGCACATTTTAAAACAGTTTCGAGTCACACTAAACACTAAAAAAATGCCTCCCTGCATCAAGGGTTGGAATTGGGGGTTAAATCACCAAATGATTCCCGAGCGCGGCTCCCCTCACCTCCCAGGGGGTGAACATGGGAATGGGTCAATTGCAGAGAATGATTTCACCACACCTAGTGTGTGTGTGACTATCGTTGGGACTTTAACTTTAACTTTAAAACAGAATATAACCAGTATATAACAGTATATGATAATAATCTATCCATTTTCTACCGCTTGTCCCTCATGTTGACAAAATAATAGAATGAGAAATGACACAATATGTTAGTGCATACGTCAGCAGCCAAATTAGGAGTCTTTGTAACCTGTTTGCTTACTTACGACTAAAAGATAAGTTGTCCAGTTCGTTCACTATGTAATTTAATGCCAAAATGTATCTTTGAATGCAATAAGAAACAATGTAATTAATTAATCATATTTTTTTGTTCAAATAAAGCCAATTATGACATTTTTCGTGGTCCAATTTGTTTAGAAAAGTATCGAAATACATTTTGGTAGCAGTACCGAAGCATTGTTATCGGGACAACCCTACTATTGCTGGTGGGTATTGACCGGATATTTTTGGCAGGGATCTTACAGGGTTCACTGTGACCTTCGCTTTGCCAACTAGCAGTTTTAAAGCTCGTAACTTAAATTTGTGCTGGCGACTTAAAGCATACCAAAATACCAAGAAACGGCGCGTATATCTCACCATACTCGTAATTGATGTACCACTGTTTCCTTAGTCAGTTCAACGTGCTATTGGGTGCCCTTTTTTTCGGCTAGCTCTCCATTAAGTAAAGCTTAGTGCACTTAACCTGTCTCTCGTCATAATTTTTGGCAGTTAAATTATGCATTCGACAGGTGATGGAGAATAATAAGTACCGTATTTTTCGGACTAAAAGGCGCACTAAAAATTTTGGTTGACCTTGAAGCTATTTAATTTGATACATGGTGAAATGATAAGTGTGAACAGCAGATGGCAGGCACACATAAGAGATACGTGTAGACTGCAATATGACTCAAGTAAACAACAACAACATTTTATATGTTCCATTGAAAATATAGAACATTACACGCGGCGCTCAAAAATCTATCAAAATGTTTTAGTACAACTTTGGTAAGCTATGAAGCCGCACCGCTTGATGGATTGTACTGTGCTTCAACATACGAGTATTATCATGGCGTGTGTACACGTTAAGACACATTATCTGGCGTTTTGTTTCGCGATATTATGCAAAATCCACTTTTCTTACCTTTTGGGATCTGCTGATTTGTATTTGGGATCTGCAGAAGTCCTGAAGATTTGCGCGAGTCTGCCTTTGTTGTCCGTGCCGACCCGTTGTCGATAAGCTTCTTCTTTTTCTCTATCTTCTTGTTATGGGACATTCATCCTCCACTGTTGTCATTTCTAATATGAAGTAGTGTAAAGTTCCTACTTATATATGTTAGTAAACTCGCCATGAAAGCGCTAAAACATACCGGTGTAGTGAGTTTACATAATTCACCCAAGAAACTTTAGTTATTAGAGTTCCAGTCGGACGGTTTTTCACGGGACACATTTCCGGCGTTGTTATTGCACTAGTGAGGAGAGGCGGCTCCCTTGTTGATTGAAGTAAAGTCTGAATGTCATTAAAACAGTTAGCTCCATCTTTTGACACTTCTTCCACCCCCGTCCTTGCACGCTACACCGCTACAACAAAGATGATGGGGAGAAGACGCTGAGGTGAACCACGTAAATAAGACCGCCCACAAAACGGTGCATCCTGAGCTTGAAGATGATCTGTAAAACATAATCTATGCAACATTTTGACCAAAGAACCACTATTGCATGTTATGTAGGACGTGTTTTCAATTTAGAAAAACTAATAATAATATGACCCCTTTAATGCGCTCTATATTTCGGTGCGCCTTTTGTATGAAAAAAGACCTGACTAGACCCGCTCATCGGCGGTGCGCCTTATAATCCGGTACGCCCTAAGGTCTGGAAAATAAGGTATTTAAGAACTGTAACTGCAAAACATGCTTGAGCTACGCTGCAATTACAGTTCCTATTGTGGGTTAATGGCTGTATAAATTTGAAACATCCAAAGTGCAATTGTGAGAATCTTTTCACCCCAGGTTCCATTACAATGACCCATGAAGAAACAACTCTGTGCAAATGAATTGTATCACTAGAAATGCCTCCTAAGCATATTTCTCCTTCAGTGCAGTACAGTACAAATTTCAACAGAACTGCCAGCTGAATGGCTGGGTGAGTAACAATGCATCATTAATATGAACCTTTCAAGGATCATCATACCCTATAATTTCTGGAGCTAACTGAAGTAGTTCTCATCATAATTACACTAAAATTATAATTGCTATCACCATATCACCACTCATTCAAGTGTTACTTCAGTTTGTCATAAAGCTAGTTTTTTTTTCATTGCCACGTTTGTTGTCACACTTTTTTTTAATCTTGTGTGAATTGCTCATCATCACATCTTTCAAATGTCATTCCGCCATTGAAAATAAGTTTTAGGTGTTAGCTCAAAATAGGAATCTGTCCCATTTTCCAACTTGTGGTGACAAGGTATAAGTAAACTATCACAGACACTCCCACACATTGTGACAACAAACCCAATTTCAGAGATGGTTGTCACACACTATGGGGCTATTTATCACAGTGTCATTTTATGAGGGTAAATCTTTTGAAAGAGGTAAAACTAAATTTGGAAATGTACTTTTATTGACAAGAAGACAAATACATAATTTAGTGTTTTTTCTACGCAAAAGAAGTAAGAAACATGTACCGAAAACACATCTGTAGGCCAGCCTACGTATAAACAAGAAGACAAATGTAAATTCCGGACTATATGCTGCTACTTTTTCCTACACTTTGAACCATGCTGCTAATAAAACGGTGCGGCTAATTTATGGATTTTTCTTTGCTAACGGCCTAAATGCAAAAATAGTTTTCTAAAAAACACGCAAATACAGTGAAAAGGTGTGTTAGTGTTTGTGCTGTTGCACCATGTTTTGGACGACTTCGCTCAGTGCAGGTGCTGCAGTGTCCTTCCATTTGGTGCTTTCAACCAGAAGTAGAAGTGCCGTTCCGTCTTCTAGTCATCCATAGTGTTTCTACTCGTATGGATTCTTCATTCCCCGCTCCGAGCAATATTTGTAAGTTTTGCAATATAACTAAAACAATTCTTACGTACTAAAACGTCCCATGTGTGATGTCTGTAGCTGTGTTTTCATGCACATTTGTACGTTCTATCGTTTTTGATTGATTGATTGAGACTTTTATTAGTAGGTTGCACAGTGAAGTACATATTCCGTACAATTGACCACTAAATGGTAACACCCCAATAAGTTTTTCAACTTGTTTAAGTTGGGATTCATGATACAGATATATACTATCAGATATATACTATCATCATGATACAGTCATCACACAAGATAATCATCAGGGTGTATACATTGAATTATTTACATTATTTACAATTCATGGTGTGGGGGGAGGGGGAATTAGGTTTGGTTGCTATCATCAGTCATCAACAATTAAGAACAGAGAAATGGACATTGAAACAGTGTAGGTCTGACTTGGTAGGATATGTACAGCAAGTAGTGGACATAGAGAGAGAGAGAGAGATTAGAAGGTATAAGAAAAATATCTGCATTTGATTGTTTACATTTGATTATTAATTATGTTATTAAACAAGCGTCGTTAGCATTACCTAATATGCTAACAGATTTACCAGTGACTGTGTTAGTATTATTAACTTACAATGGTGTTTTGGTATTGTTTCAGTTTCACAAATTCCTCAGTAAACTCACCAAAACATCACTGTGGAGTGATTGAGTCTGTTTAACTGATTAGAGAGCTAGCTTCCGCAGCTCGCGAGTCCATAACGATGACTTCTGTTTTGTTTGATCAGCCATTAGTTACTGCCATGTTACAGACGCTTCGAAACAATTAAGGTATGTAAATAAACTTTTACATGATCTTTCTGTGCAAATAACTTATTTTGCAACGTATATATCTGCGGATTATAGTCTGGTGTGGCTAATATATGGATATTGTTCTAAAATATAGTGGCTGCATTTTATACACTGGTGCGCTCTATAGTCCGGAAATAGGACAGGTCCAACATTAGGGTTAATCTTTGAGCATCAATGTATATTGTGACTAACATTTTGACTCTCCTGGGATTTTTTTCTTTCTTTTATTTCGATTTCTAGTGTTAATGCCAGACCGGTAAAAATAGCCGTCATACAACGACAAGGAAATAGCTGCCACCAACAGAAAAACAGCAGGTCTCGTTCAGGATGGGTACCGAGTTTGGTACTGTTATAGGTACCGAATGAAGTCCGTCTGTATTGATGATTGACTGATTCACGTACATTCTAACGGTGCCATATTTAGATACCTTTGTTGCACATGACGTCACATCCGGTTGCAGCCTCGGCACTGGCTCAAGCACTTGGCTACGAAACAAGCAGTCGATGACTCAACCTAACTGTCTGTTGGTAATGTTGCAATATTTCCATGCCAACAAAGCAAGAAAAAGGCCCTCAAAAGTACAGTGAGGCTAGAAATTAGCCTTGGCAATTTTGAATTGCGATTTAACCTCCAAATTTGGTGATAAAGACTACAACTAAGATGCACGTTAAAATCAAACAGCTGGTGTGTAATAATTACAATACTTAGCACATTCTTCCTAATGGCAAAGACTGCTTCCTGGCTAAAGCAACACACCGTAGTCTATACACTAATGCCATTTAACATCTTGGTCTTGCAACTGATATAATACAGTACAGTACAGTACAGTACAGTACAGCAAATGAGACACAGAAGTGTAAGAACATAACTTCAACAGCACAGCTCAGTGTTTAATGATTTTTTTTTTTTAAACAATTAACATTTATCAACACATTCGAACACACAAAAAAGTACCAAAAATAGGTACCATTCAGTACCTATATCAATTCCCATATACCGGGAATTGTACCATATTGATTCAAATGTGAAAGGTACCCTGATAAGTAGTTGTTAAGGTTTAATGTGTTGTGTTCATATGATCAATGCCATGTTTGTTTACAGTTAGCTCAGGGGAAATTTATGACAGGTCGTAGGAGAAAAGGAGCACTTGATTTGCTCACCCTAACCCATTCACAGCAGAATACAGGTAATTTTGCCTCATTGGAGCTTCTTTTTTTTTCTTTCTTCTGAGCTATTTTTTCCCAAAGTATCGGATTTATCGGTATGATGTCATAATTCCTAATATCCACCCGATAATTATGAGTGTCTATTTCTACTACTACATATACAGTCGTGGTCAAAAGTATACATACACTTGTAAAGAACATAATGTCATGGCTGTCTTGAGTTTCCAATCATTTCTACAACTCTTATTTTTTTGTGATAGAGTGATTGCAGCACATACGTGTTATTATTGTGGCCAAACAGCTAATTGTTTGTTTCATCTGACCACATAACTTTCCTCCAGAAGGTCTATTCTTTGTGCATGTGATGTCAGATGAAACAAAAATTCAGCTGTTTGGCCACAATACCCAATGATGTGTTTGGAGGAGAAAAGGTGAGGCCTTTAATCCCAGGAACACCATGCCTACCGTCAAGCATGGTGGTGGTAGTATTATGCTCTGTGCCTGTGTTGCTGCCAATGGAACTGGTGCTTTACAGAGAGTAAATGGGACAATGAAAAAGGAGGATTACCTCCAAATTATTCAGGACAACCGAAAATCATCAGCCCGGGGGTTGGGTCTTGGGCGCAGTTGGGTGTTCCAACAGGACAATGCTGTATGTATACTTTAGACCCAGCAGATTTGGTCACATTTTCAGTAGACCCATAATAAATTTATAAAAGAACCAAACTTCATGAATGTTTTTTGTGACAAACAAGTATGTGCTCCAATCACTCTATCGCAAAAAAATAAGAGTTGTAGATATTATTGGAAGCTGAAGATGTCCTTCACAAGTGTATGTAAACTTTTGACCATGACTGTATGTAAGTCAACTTTGATGAATGGGATGCTAATCAGATATGTAAAAGTAGTGGAGGACCGTACAATAGAGCTTTCTAGGAAAAAAACGGAATGTGATCCAGCCTGCACAGACTTGAACGAGGAACCATGGGACATAAAAAGAGGGTAGAGCAAGGCTAAAGAGCGTGACTCAAGTTCCAACGCAGTAAGGATTGTAGCATGTCGTGCGGGGCAGAGAGCGAGAGAGAACGAGAAGAAGTGGTTACCATCATTGAGACGCTTGCCCGTTCCACCCTGATGTTTCCCTCTGGGATTTATAGAGCTGTGGTTAGGTCTCACTGTGATGTATAGAATGTGCAGAGATGAAGGGGGGCAACAGAACGTCACGTCATAGGTGAGTATCTGTAATGGAAGGCAGGCTTATTGTACACGGTGATGGTGATGCTTCTGTTACAGAGCTCTGGAATGCAACAATAAATGTGCCTTCTGGCGTAGGATTACACTGTACGTACTCTGGAAACAAACAATGGAATACAATGGTGTTGCCACATTAATAGTGGTGTTGCATGAGGAAAAGGTAAAGCTTGTTTTTGTGAAGCTTACACAGATTATAAACAAGTTTGGACATGAAAAATCTGCCTAATTGTACAAAACCACTGAAGTTGGCACGTTGTGTAAATTGTAAATAAAAACAGAATACAATGATTTCCAAATCTGTTTCAACCTATATTCAATTGAATGGATTGCAATAACAAGATACTTAACGTTCGAACTGGTAAACTTTGTTATTTTTTGCAAATATTAGCTCATTTGGAATTTGATGCCTGCAACATGTTTCAAAAAAGCTGGCACAAGTGGCAAAAAAAGAGTGAGAAAGTTGAGGAATGCTCATCAAACACATATTTGGAACATCCCACAAGTGAACAGGCTAATTGGGAACTAATTGGGTGGGTGCCATAATTGGGGATAAAAGCAGTTTCCATGAAATGCTCAGTCATTCACAAACAAGAATGGGGCGAGGGTCACCACTTTGTCAACAAATGCGTGAGCAAACTGTCAAACAGTTTAAGAACAACATTTCTCAACCAGCTATTGCAAGGAATTTAGGGATTAAGGAATTTAGGGATTACGGTCCGTAATATCATCCAAAGGTTCAGACAATCTGGAGAAATCACTGCACATAAGCGGCAAGGCCGAAAACCAACATTGAATGCCCGTAACCTTTGATCCCTTAGGCGGTACTGCATCAAAAACCGACATCAGTGTGTAAAGGATATCACTACATGGGCTCAGGAATACTTCAGAAAACCACTGTCAGTAACTACAGTTTGTCTTCGCTGGGCCTGAGCTCATCTAAGATTAGAGTTAGACTTAGACTTAGACAAACTTTAATGATCCACAAGGGAAATTGTTCAACACAGTAGCTCAGTTACCATGATGGAAAGTGTAAGGATGGAAAGGACAATGCAGGTATAAATAGACTAATATAGCGATAAAAAATCCAACATATATACGAATATATACATAATATGTGTACAGAATAATATATATACAGATATATTATATTATGTCTATAACATATATACAATATATACCAATGACCAGTGTTGGGACTAACGCGTTACAAAGTAACGCGTTACTGTAACGCCGTTAGTTTCGGCGGTAACTAGTAATCTAACGAGTTTTTTTTTTTTATTCAGTAATTTAGTTACCGTTACTACATGATGCGTTACTGCGTTATTTTACGTTACTTTTGATGTAGTATCGGCTAGAAACAGAAGCGCTGCGGTGTCGTTCTTCTGAATCTTCCTCTGTCACAAGCCGGAGAGAAGAAAAGAGGCGCGGTCTATGTGTGTGTGTGTGTGGGTGTGGGGAGGGGATGAGGCACACAAGTTTTTTTGTTTCATATATCAAACCGCGGATCACGTGATCCGCGGTTTGATATATGAAACAAAAACAAAAGTTGTTGTCACGTTCAGTCCACACACAGCGTGGTCATGGCGAGCGGAGTAACGGAGGAGCTTGAACGCCCCCGCCATTGAATCGGTGTGTTTATAAGTGCAGACTCGGTTGTGCAAAACGAGGGTTTTAAACACATGCTGAACGTGCTTGAACCACGTTACGACATCCCGTCGCGCACCCACTTCAGCAATAAGATTGTGCCAGATCTTTATGAGCAGGAGAAGAAAAAACTATCCCGAGCATCAGCTGTTGCGCTCATGACAGACGGGTGGAAGTCCAGGGGAACTATAAGCGCTCACTTCATCACAGCAGACTG
The DNA here is from genome assembly GCF_033978685.3 of Nerophis lumbriciformis. Lineage (NCBI taxonomy): Eukaryota > Metazoa > Chordata > Actinopteri > Syngnathiformes > Syngnathidae > Nerophis > Nerophis lumbriciformis. Next base: position 47,339,311 of record NC_084559.2, read on the forward strand.
GGAGATGAGAAGACACGCCCCCTCTACGAGAGTCACCTTGCGCAGGTACTGACACAAGCAGTGGAGGAATGGAAGATAAAGATATCCCAGTCACACGTGATAATGCCAAAAATCAAATAATTACAGAGAATGAGGCAGGACTGGGACCACAGATAGGTGCTTTGCACATGTAGTGAATTTGGCATCACAGAAGGGAATCTCAGTCAATAGGATGGAGCGCCTCTTTGGGAGGATCAGGAAGGTTTCTTACTTCTACCCAAGCACAACAGCTGCTCATGTGCTTAAGACAAAGCAAGAAATGCTAAAGCTGCCTGCTCATACATGATGTCCCAACGAGGTGGAACTCCACTTATGATATGTTGGAGCAGCAGGCAGCTATATACTCTGCATTGACCCACAACACCCTGAAGACAAATGTCACCCTGTCTGATGATGATGTGAGAGTGGCAGGTGAGGTCCTCCAGGTGCTTAAACCCCTCAAAAGTGTTCCATCTCTACTGAGCACTGAAACTTCACCATCTGTGTCAATGATCCTGCCACTGAAAACAAGGATTCTACAATCCATGGCTCCAAGTGTGGAAGACAGCAGCATCACTCCAGATGTCAGGCTTTATGTTTCAAGGAAGATGATGTGCCTTCTTATGTTGCACTTTAACTTGTTTTTTATTCATGGTCATTGGTCCAAGTTTAAAGAAAGGAGGAATGCCTTTTTATGTTGCACTGTTTTTCATTAATTATGTTAAAAGGAAAATAAAAATGTATGTCAAGTTGATCAACAGATTGTATTATTCTCCAGTGCAATAACAGTACTGATTTGAAGGCAAAAAGGGCATTAATGGGAGCTTTGAAAAAAAAAGAAGAAAAAAAAGAAGTAACTAAATAGTTACTTTTCACAGTAACGCATTACTTTTTGGTGTAAGTAACTGAGTTAGTAACTGAGTTACTTTTGAAATAAAGTAACTAGTAACTGTAACTAGTTACTGGTTTTCAGTAACTAACCCAACACTGCCAATGACCATGTACAATATTACAGTATATACAGTATATGTGACAGCAGCAGCATAAAATAGAGAGTAGATCCAGCAGGAAATAGAAAATAGACATTATAAACGTTATAAAGAAAGAGAAGTAGCTAACATGTCAGGTGTCAGGCAATAGGCAGATGTCATCTATTGCTGTATGGCGAGAGATTATACAGCTGGATGGAGTGTGGAATGAAGGAGTTCTTGAATGGCACAGTGCGGGAAGGAAGTTGAAGGAGCCTGTTGGAGTATGAACTCCGCTGTCCCTTATTTGTCAGGTGGAGTGGGTGGGCAGGATTGTCCATGATGGCCAGCAGTTTGTCCAGTGTCCTCCTGTCCCTCACTGACACAAACGCCTCCAACTGCGTGCCAATAGTTTGGCCGGCTTTCCGGATCAGTTTATCAATCCGGTTTGAGTCCATTTTGCTGGTGCTGCTCCCCCAACAAACCACTGCAAAGTACAGTGCACTGCCCACAACAGACTGATAACATATCTCCAACAGTTTGCTGCACACATTAAATGACCTAAGCTTCCTCAGGAAAAAGAGTCTGCTCATGCCCTTCTTGTAAACAGCTTTGCAGTTGTCCTTCCAGTCCAGTCTGCTGTTCAAGTGGACTCCCAGGTTCTTGTACTGCTCCACTACTGCCACCTCCCGGCCTTGGATCTTGATGGGCTCCACCGGGGTCACTCTCTTCCTGAAGTTGATGACCAGCTCCTTGGTCTTGTCCACATTAAGGACCAGATGGTTCGCCTGAGACCACTCCACAAAGTCAGCGATCAGTGTCCTGTACTCCAATTCCCGTCCCTCTCTGATACACCCGATCACAGCAGAGTCGTCAGAGTATTTCTGCAGGTGGCAGGACCTGGAACTATACTGGACGTGACTGAAGATGGACTGATGCAAAGTGGAAAAGTGTTCTGTGGTCTGACGAGTCCACATTTCAAATTGTTTTTGGAAACTGTGGACATCGTGTCTTCTGGCCAAAGAGGAAAAGAACCATCCGGACTGTTATAGGCGCAAAGTTCAAAAGTCAGCATCTGTGATGGTATGGGGTGTATTAGTGCCCAAGGCATGGGTAACTTAATTAATGCTAAAAGGTACATACAGGTTTTGGAGCAACATATGTTGTCATCCAAGCGACATCTTTTTCATGGACGCCCCTGCTTATTTCAGCAAGACAATGCCAAGCCACATTCTGCACGTGTTACAACAGCGTGGCTTTGTAGTAAAAGTGCGGGTACTAGGGCTGGGCGATATATCGAATATACTCAATATATCGCGGGCTTGTCTCTGTGCGTTATAGAAAATGACTATATGTGATATTTGAGTATACGTTCTCACGCAGTTGCTTTTAGCTGCGGGCATTACACTATAGGCGTTCCTCACTCTTTCTTGTCTCTCCTTCTCACAGAGACGTAAAACAAGCGCACCTTCTTACATACGTCACATACTGTCACGCGTGCAACGTCATAAGCCCTCGCGGAGCAGAGGTAGAGGCATGATAAAGTTAGCTGTGATGCTAGTGGTGCGGTGCGAGTGGTAATACAAGAGAGAGAAGGTGCCAATCTGGTAACAAATGAAGGAATCATTAATTCCCAAGAAAAACAGCAGGGGGTCCATCGTCTGGCGGTGGTTTGGCTTCAAGTGGGAAGATGTTGAACAAGTATGCGGCAAAAGCATTGCTACAAAAAGTAGCACCAATGCTAATTTGTAGCATTATTAGAAAAGTCACCCGCTAGAGAATGAAGAGTGCTTGAAACTCTGCATGTCAACATCTCCGGCCGGTGCCACACCAACAAAATGCCCAAGCAACCATTTCCAGATCAACACCGTATGAAAAAAAATAGTCAACAACAGAAGGAGATAACGTCCGCAGTAACCTACCACATAGCGAAGGACATACACTATTTGATTTCCTGTTATGCAGCTCATTTTTATTTGACAGTTGTTGTAATATCTTGTGTGACATCATGCACAAAAGTGCACTTTGTTTGTTTTTAACTATTGTAGTGGCTAATAGTTAAGAAATGATTGAAGTATTTTAAGTTTTCAATTTTGACAGATGCAGCTTTTGTGGACTCTACTGTACTGGTTCATTGGATCCGACCATTTGCATGCAAGTTAAGCCACTCCATGTGAGACTACTTGGACAATCAAACTGGTGCATTCCAGGCGAAAATGTTTCACTCCCTCTTTGAATAAATAAATACAAAATCAATAAAGTTATCATGAATAAATTAGTACATTGTTTTACTTATTTGTTTAATGACAAGAGATCTGTGTGAAAATGCACATGTAAAATTGCCATAAGTAAATTACGAGACGCTTTTTATGAAATTTTATTACAAACGTATCCACAGCCGCTTCTTGCATTGTCACTGACATGAATATGATGGCAGAGATACTGGGTTCGAATCCTAGTCAGGGTTGAGATAGGAAGGTGTATACATTTATGTTGTAATAGTTATATTGCACTGAAAAAATAACTGAATGACTAATTTCCTAAAAAATCATTTTAGTGTAAAACATGCATCAAATTAAAACTTAAATTCAAGTTTGATGAAAAAAGTCAAAAAAATGTTTCACTTAAATTAAAAGTGTGAATAAAAAAAAATATTCTATTGAGGGCCGCACAGTCAAAAATCAAAGCATGCAGGGGCCATTTTTAAATTTTTTAATTTTTTTTCTTAAACCTTCAGGGCTTCCCTTAAGTTTGGTCCCCGGGACCCAAAGGGGCTCAGTCATTAAAATGTTGAAAATACGTCATATATTGATTTTACATTTTTTTTATTCAACACTCAAATCTCTTGATCAAGTTTATGTATTTGATCTGAAGGTTTTTTTTTTTTACATTTTAATTTATGCCGTCCTTCTGAAAACCCTGTTTTTTTTATGTCAAAAACACAAAATGTAAAATATAAAAAAAATTAAGTGCAATATTTGTAGTAATTGGAGTCTTAAATAGGTCAATCATTCATAACACCATTGATTTTAATTCATTATTATTTTTTGAGCAATTACAGTTAACTCATAAAGGCGTCAAAATTAAAGTCGAAATAAGTTGTTGTTTTTTTACTTTCAACGCTTAAGTCCCTAAATCAAGTTCAAATCCAACCGTCAATTATACGTTTTTAAAATGTTACTTTATGTTTTTGTCTGTTTGTTTTATGATATTTTTGTCATAGACAACTTTTTTTTTTATAGCAAAGACACAAAACATGCAACATTTTCCCCAAAATATTTCAAAGTGAAATATTTGATTGGCAACATTAAATTGGCCCCAGTGTGTGAATGTGAGTGTGAATGTTGTCTATCTGTGTTGGCCCTACGATGAGGTGGCGACTTGTACAGGGTGTACGCCGCCTTCAGTCCGTGTGCAGCTGAGATAGGCTCCAGCACACCCCGCAACCCCAAAAGGGACAAGCGGTAGAAAATGGATGGATGGATGGGTTAAAAATATTTTTTGCAAACCAGTAATTATAATCCGCAAATGTGCCGTTGTTGAGTGTCTGTGCTGTCTGGAGCGCGGCAGCGTGACCACGTAATACTCTTCCATGTCAGTAGGTGGCAGCAGATAGCTAATTGCTTTGTAGATGTCGGGAACATGGTTTGTCGTGATCACAATATGCGAGAGGCAGCGTGTAGGTAAAAAGGTATCTAACACTTAAACCAAAAATAAACAAAAGGCGAGTGCTGCTAAAAAAAGGCATTGAAGCTTAGGGATGGCTAAGCAAAACGGAACTAAAACTGAACTGGCTGCAAAGTGAACAAAAACAGAATGCTGGACGACAGCAAAGACTTACAGAGTGTGGAGCAGACGGCGTCCACAAAGTACATCCGCACAAGACATGACAATCAACAATGTCCCCACAAAGAAGGATAGCGTCCGCTCAACTTAAATAGTCTTGATTGTGAAAACAAATCAGGTGCGGAGAATAGCGTTGAAGGACGACATGAAAATACCAACAAAAGAGGAAAAACCACCAAAATAGGAGCGCATGAATTGATTAACGTGGACCCCAACTTAAACAAGTTGAAAAACGTATTCGGGTGTTACCATTTAGTGGTCAATAGTACGGAATATGTACTGTACTGTGCAATCTACTAATAAAAGTTTCAATCAATCAATCAAACACAATAACTAAAACTCCAAATAAGTCACAGTGTGATGTGACAGGTCGTGACAGTACACCTACTTTGAGACAAGAGCTATAGTGATGCATGGTTGGTTATGGTTTGAATTCATATCCAACAATTGCGAGAACAACTTTTTATTGTCAATATCAGCTACCGAGTTTCATTTTTTAAATGTTTTCTGCTGGTGGTGTGCCTCAGAATTTTTTCAATGAAAAAAATGTGCCTTTGCTCCGAAAAGTTTGAAAAACACTGCCGCAAGGGACAAACGGTAGAAAACGGATAGGATGGATGGGATTTGATTGATTGATTGAGACTTTTATTTGTAGGTTGCACAGTGAAGTACATATTCCGTATGTGTGTAAAAAAGAACAGCTTATCATGATGCAATGCTGTCTTTTTATTTGAATGCAAACTCATATAAAAAGCAAACAAAAACAGTCATCTGTAACAGCATAGCGTCAAAGTTAACGCCATTTTCCTCACCTCCAGTCTATCGTTAGTCTCCTTTAATTTTGGAGGTCCACACCGGAAGTGCTGTGTCCACATCCTGTTTCAGTGACGCTGGTCCTGGAGCGTGGAGCGCACACACACCGCTGTCTCCACTGCGGTAGTAGCGGGCCAAGTAGGCAAGCAAGCAGGCAGGCAGGCGGCAGAGGGCGACCCGCAAACCTCCACTTGTTCCGGAACCCATCTCGCTACACTTCACCACAGAAAATAAGGACTTGACCTAACAAGGACATATTTATCATCTCGAGCGGTCTCAACAGGAGGACAACTTTTGGCTTTCGCAATTGATATTATTTCTGTCTTCTTCTTTGAAGACGTGCTTCCTGGTGAGGATGGTACCGCTGCTCCTCTCCATCGCCCTGTGTGTGACTGTGAGCGCCGCTGTCCCGCACCATGCGAAAGGTGACAACACTACACTAAGTGTCCATACTGTAAACAAAATGTGTATATTTTCCTCTTGTGTTTTACCTTAAAATCAACCTTACTGTACTTCACATGTGCATATGTGTAAGTATAAATGCACATTTGAACAGCTAATCAAACAATAATTCCCTCTCAAACGGAATTATTAGCCAAGGGAAAGGTGTGCTTTTGACAAGGGACCTTCTGTTTCATGACACTAATTTGAGCCCACCTTAAAATTGGAGTTAAATTCCTCTGGCTGCTCGACATTAAACATCCCCATGCATCTTTTGCCCTCCAGTTGTGTGGTGACAGGACAAGCCTACCTGTGGGATTTGGATGGAGAAAAAAAACAAAAAAAAACAAACAAAACAGCATAAGCCCTGTGGAAGTGGGTCATGTCATCCCCTCTGTCTCTGCTCATTTAGTAACATGCACGCCTCAGGAGTCACACATGTCATACAGGACTGCGGTGTCGACACCAAAGCTTCCCCTAAGCCTCTCAGTGTCAACTGTGCGGTCGGTAATGATGGCAGCAGGGTGGACTGATACTTAGAACTAGTAGCTCTGTTCATAAATACAATCTTACATGAAATATGTGCACGAGCTTGAGGACAAAGTTGGAGGCAAACGTGCATCTCTATGCGATTGTATTTTTCCTTCTAAGCAAGTTAAAGAATAAGACGTGCCACACATTCTTTTCAAAGTCCTTGCTCAAGGTGGCAAGTGTCCACCGAGGGACAGTCGCTAAAAAAAAGAAAAAGAAAAGCCTTTTAGAGGATATCACAGGGTTGTCTTTGTCTGCTGAAACAAATTAATGGGGTGGAAGCCTGCGCCTTCAGGTAAAACCGACTGCATTGTTTCAAGGGAGCGTCGCGATACATCACTTCACCCCCGCTCGGTCACCTGCGCACATTGTTTGAGTCGCAGCCGTCCATCTGCACGTATCGTCACACGAATGCAAATGTGCTCATGTTATCTTCATTCCTGGCTCAATTTGTTTGTAATGGCTGTGGAATTACAGCCTTTTAGGCACATGGACGGCCATCTGGAGAAGTGGTGATGAGATTATTTACTATTGGTGAGTCATGGTTAAGGTTGTACTGTTGGTCACTGTTAATGTTGGGATTGTTTACAGGACAGGAGGTTATTTTGGTGACCATTGGGCTTTCCATGGGTGCAGCCCTTGCTTACATTTGTTTTAGAACTTGACAAAGCAGAAACAAAGGGTTTTCCATGGCAGGCAGAAGCACAACAAATACTTCCAGATAAGCAACATTACCTAGCTGGAATGGTGCTAAATACTTTTGATATCAGTTGCATACAGTAGTTAGACAGTAGCATGAACTGAATAATTATTACCTACTATTAGGCTACTCACCAATCTGATCTGCAGTGATTGGATCAGACACATCATAGCAGGTTTAATCAGTTCATGCTCATAGACTTAGATTGGTCAGACCTAGTCTAGTCGTCCGGACTAGATCTGACCAATGAAGCTTGCTCGGATGAGAGGCAGAACGTCTTCCAAGACTAACTGAACAGTTCAGTTGCGATCGATTGAATGCCCTAAAAATACAATAACCTGGACGAACGACAACATCCCCATACACATGACAATGACTCGACTCCACTGTTTCGAAAAAAACTGAGACATGGCGGCGATGTGGAACTTCTTCAGATTAATGCGATTAATTAAAGTCAAGACATCTGCAATCTATAACTACAGTATCTTTAGTCAGAATGCCATGCAGAAGGTATACAAAGTGCAAAGGCAAATTCCCTGCTGATCTTAAAACTGTGCATTGCGTTCTCTGTTTGTTCTGTGGCAACCAGACAAAGACACCGAGACACTCAAAGGTTACTGCCAACCTTAACTTATATCAACAGCGAAACACGTGTGCGCTAAACACAGTTCACATTCTTTTCTTCCCCACCACCAATCGTCACGGTCATACCAAGCCATGCCTAAAATGCTTTTACTGACCTCTGTAACTTAGAAACGGCAATATGAAAAACATTACTGACTAGAATGTTCCAATCAGGGTTTTCTGCTGCCGATTCTGATCATCCATGAGTGAGATCGGCTGATACCGATCACATGCATTAACTGTATATTTTTCTATGTATTTATGGTGAGTGCTATTGACAGTTTAACGATATCAACACAACATTTAAACTAGTTCCTTGTTTCGCTTTTATTACACATAATTGTTTGAGCAAAACAAAGTCAATAGTACACAATAAAAAAATAGAGGCAAAAGCTAGCATCTACCACTCATTTACATTCTTTGGTTTTCGCCCTCAAAGTCCAACAGTGTCCAGATAATTATTACCTCAGTTTGTAAACATAACAAAGACAACAGATTTTGAGAAAATAAAATTGTGGACCTAATCAATCTAGTATTGATCATTTAGTGATACTACCCTTTATGTCGACACCACCAATTTATGCATCGATAAGCCCTCCTGCTACGTGTCGTGTACTGACTGCGACAATGGCGACATATTAACAGTTGTTGTTATATTATCCTTGTTCTAGACTATTATTAATCTACTTGTTAATTTCCTGTTAATAGCTGCTTACTTTCTGCTGCAAAGCGCTTCCATCTACACTTCTTAAACTTTGCAAAGCATTTATTTCTTGGTGTTGTTTAAAGATGGCTTAGCGGTTAGCTTATTTATTAGCATGCCTGCACTTGGCTTGCTCGCGGTGTGTAACATGTTTAACCTCGTCCTTCAGTGATAATGATACTTAAATACTAAGTTTATTTGCCACAATTGAGATGGATATTGTAGAGACTAGGATCACCAACCGTCACTTGAAAAACGGAATCATCCTGTATTTAGAAACAAAAGTATGCGTTCCGTATTGAGCTGTTAAGAGATGCACTTTGTCCCGTATTTTTATTACCGTGAGGATTAAAAAATGCTCGTAAAATATCAAAAGATACCATCAATTGACAACGGCTTTACATCAGTCTTCCACAGGCTTAGCTAATCGTTGCCAAAGTGCCTGATCGCTCACCTGTCAAACCCATTGCAGATCGACGTTTCTGCCATCTGGGAATTAACTTTGCCTTGACTGCCATTCAGGCTAGCTAGCTAGACTTAGCTTCCAAGTTTCTAGCATTTGGGATTCTAATGTGACTTTCGACCGCAATTGAGTTTTTCTGTAAAAAAGTAGAAATTGGGAAAGTTTGGAGATCGTTTTCGTCTAACCTGGAAGCGTCTGAGAGGAATGTGCTAGCTTAGCTACTATACTACTTAGCAACTCTGCTCTCTTGTTGTATTGTCCTCAAAACTCTTGTAGTTTATCTAAGTTGTTAAACATATACATAGTGTGTCCAGCTTTATGATAATGACACTACAATTTATGATAGTGGCACTACGCAACTCTCCCAACAATACAGTTACTCACCAGAGGGTCAGATAATATTTGTTTCAACTCTTAGTATATTTATAATTGTTCAGTTCCGACATTATGATTCTATTTAATGACAAATTACCACAAAATAGCCTAAATACAATGATCACACTTCTGAAGTAATCATGTGTTTTGTAAAAAAAAAAGAACAAATTAAATGTTGCCAGACTTATTAATAAAAGACAAGTATCTCAGGTCTCCTTTGGTTTTGTCAAAGTAGTTTTCATAGTGATGAAAAGTTGGAGACCTGCTCTATCATTAAGCTAAACACTGAATTTACACTTTTTGAAGTTTAGCAGTACAGATGTCTGTCATGAAAGATAGTTATTTTCATTATGTTAAGTTAAACAAAAAACACTTTTAAGAACATTGCTCAGTTTATTCAGTTAACTTTGTAAATTCGCACAAAAAAAATATTATTTAACATTTTGTTTGCCATATATTTGTGTTATTTTAAAATATGTGCATCTGTTAAAGTTGTGGTTGGCGTCATATAGTATAAACGTACGTGTAAATCGTCAGTCATCGGGTCATAATATCCTCAAAGTTGTAATCAATGCATCAGGACTCTTCTGAAACATCTTCTACCAACCAGAATAATCCAGTTGCCTCCATTCAACTTTTTATTATAAAATATTGTAGAACTCCTTTAACACAAATAAAAAAGGCAAAAAATAATTGGATTGACCAGTCCTGCAAGGTGTCCCTTATTTTATATTCCAGGGAGTTGGCAATTTAAAGTTGTAAGACTTTACAACACACTTATGTGATTACTGTGATGTTTTTTTCGTGGTGTGCAATGCCGATGTTAGTGTTTTTAGTTGTATTTTGTCTTCTAGCTATACATATTAGTGAGCAATATGTAGCATTTATTATTACAATTGTTTTGATTTTCATTATGCTTTACTTCTGTTACTGTATGTAATAACCTGCACTGCAACAATGTAATTTCCCCATTGTGGGATACATACAATCCTATCCTATTCTATCCTATTCTATCCTATCCTATCCTATCCTTTCCTATCCTTTCCTATCCTAATAGTTTTGTAATAAGAAGTTAAAGAGGCTGTTTGCAACAGTCTCAAAGTTAAATTTTTCAGATCAAAATATTAACAAAAACACCATCGGCCTGCTTATATTATCATTAGTGGTTGAAAAAAACATCTTTAGGTAGATGGTCAAAAAAGGTTTAAAATGTTTTTGAGTTTTTTAGTAAAACAGTGAATACTTTAATGCAGCCGATAAGCACATTCTTTAAGTAGTCATATTGCTTCTGCATGTGATCAGATAATCATCATTCATTGGTTTATTCAAACTCATTAATTGGTGATTAGCCCCAAAATCCTGATCTCGTAAAGCCTACCAACCCCACTATTAAAAGTCCTGTTGTACTGATTATAGGACTGAAGCTTTTCAAATCCGCTTTAAAATATGAAGACAAAATAAGCTGGTATTAGTATATATTTAATGCTTGGTTTTTAATAAGAGAAAAAAAGCCTACTGTTTATTCATAGTTGAATGCATACAATTAGGCAGCTGACTGCCTACATGGATGCTGATGATGGCAATCTATGGAAAAGCTCATTACAGTTAGTAGCTGGTGAAGGTTATGGTTGAAGTACAGGTGACTTTGAATGGCAGTGGCTTGCAGCTGACCTTTACTACGCCCTTGACTCCACTTTGAAATACCACGGCTTTCAATCAGTCGTGAGAGGTCATGCCACTGTCTGACCATTGACCATGACAACCAAAAAGCGTCAAAGCCATCCACTGGAAGACAAGCCATGCTTAACGGTAAAAAATAATTTCAGTCGATCTTAATTTTCTCCCTCTCGCAGAACTTGTTTCCCATTAGTATTGGAAGGCGATTTAATTTTTCTACAATGCTGACAAGTTAATGGATACAGTGTTATTTGTCTTTGTGTCACTCGGGTCTCTGTTGCCCTGCCCACATTTCAAGCTTGACTGATTGGAAGGACAGTAGAGGGGCACTTATGGAAGTTGCAAGGACACATGCATGAGGAAGTGCTTACCAAATAACTGTAATATTGCCCAGAGAGAGATGTGGGTAAATGTGTTTGCGCCAGCACACATGGGAGCATCCAGTCCAAAACAAAACAATATGTCATGCCTATGTATCTGATATGCCCCCTGCTAGTCGATTCATCACCTGTCCAGAACAAATATTAGAACCCACATAGGCCCGGCTTTTTTATTTCAAAGTGACCTCAAGCTTATCACACGTTCTGTACTTGATATCGGTCTTTTCATGGTGTACAAATCTGCAAAGATTCACGGTTCCAGTTCCTGAGTGAAAAGAGCTGTAATAAGTTTTCCAAAGTAGCTTGGTTTACTAGTCAAGTCTAATATCATCACATTAAGAAATAGGAGTGGCATGGTCTTGTTGACAAATATCGGCAATAACATTTGTTGCAGGCAAATTCATTTGTTGATAATAGTCGGTGACGTCATCGCTTGTGTTTTTTCAGATGTTTCTGGGTCAATGCGACCAGTGACCAGCATCACCAAGGAACAGAAAAATGGCTAAAAACAATGAAAAAGGGAATAAATGCGTATTTTCAGTTGTTTTCCATTGCTTTTGGCTTTTATTTTCGGAATACACCCAGAACTGGATAATAGCTGTTTTCTTTGGTTGAATGTTTGCCTCAATAATTTTTGCATTGCAGACAACATACTATTATAATCAAGCAATTATCTTGAAAACAATCAGCATAAAGTGAAAGCTGAAACTTGTGCATATTTAATACAATACTGTGATGGTCTGCGTTTACTGAGGAAGGGAATTTGAACACCAAGTTGAGCAGCAGTTTTCAAGGTTGAATGATTATTGCATTTAGTTACGTGGGCCAAATACAGCTTTTCTAGCTGTGGCAAAGGGCTCAGGGGCCGCTTATTATTTCGGTGAGCTAGGTGTCAGACATACACGATAACTGTCAACCACGGGAGACTCGACAGAAGATCAATAAGGAGACAAAATGACTTTGGATAACGTGTTAAACTGCATCAGCCTGTTTACCTGGACAAGTGAGAGTGTTTTGATCAATTTCAAGAGTTAATACCAATACATGGTTGGATAATAAAAACATCTTTTTGTTGATATATCGTCACACGAACAGCACACCCTTTTTTCCATGTTCTGTTTACTTTGGAAGATAAAACCTATCTTGTGTTGTTATATTTTCTTGAAGACCTTGTTTAGCTACTGTAACTGAAACCTATTTTACCAAATATATTTCTGCATGTCTCCTACTACAATTATTAGTAGATCCATCAAGGCTTATTTGCAGATTAGTACTTTGAGAATTGTATTTTATTTTCAGCTTCAGTTGTTCTGCATTTACATGAGCTCCTTCTGATTATGAGTGTACCTGTAGAGAGAATATGATTTGAAGTCAGTTTGAGCTTTTGAGATACACTTGTGTGGGTTTGTGTACTTGCAGTTAGGGAAAGGTAACCCAGAACTGTCATCACACAAATTCCGGGAAGGCAATTCAGTCTTTTTGCACTTCGCTGATGTGCATCCCTAGTTCACTCATTCACCATAGATCAAAATCCTTTATTTATAATACCATAATTTTTTAACCTTAAATTGCAGTCAGTGCCAACAAAGGTATATTTTAGATGTGGTATGTGATTGTAAAACTTAGAAGAGTTTCAACTTAAAGCTTGTTCGATCTCCGGACCTGTGGGGGCCGGGGGTGAGGTGATCCACTGGTTCTCGGTGGTCAGTGGGTGCTGGGGCTTGATCGCTGCCCTGCCGGCCTGTGTATGGATTTGTTGGATTATGTATGTGTGTGTGAATGTATGGATTGATGTAGATATGTATATGTGTATGTGTATGTATGCTTGTGTGTGTATGTATGCATATATGTGTGCGTATATACTGTATGCATATATGTGTGTGTATGTATGTACAGTATATAAATATACTGTATTTTTCGGACTATAAGTCACAGTTTTTTTCATAGTTTGGCCGGGGGTGCGACTTATACTCAGGAGCGACTTACTGTATGTGTGAAATGATTAACATATTACCGCGAAATATTAAATAATATTATTTAGCTCATTTACGTAAGAGACTAGACATATAAGATTTCATCGGATTTAGCGATTAGGAGTGACAGATTGTTTGGTAAACGTATAGCATGTTCTATATGTTATAGTTATTTGAATGACTCTTACCATAATATGTTACGTTAACATACCAGGCACGTTCTCAGTTGGTTATTTATGCGTCATATAACGTACACTTATTCAGACTGTTGTTCACTATTCTTTATTTATTTTAAATTGCCTTTCAAATGTCTATTCTTGGTGTTGGGTTTTATCAAATACATTTCCCCCAAAAATGCGATTTATACTCCAGTGAGACTTATATATGTTTTTTTCCTTCTTTATTATGCATTTTCGGCCGGTGCGACTTATACTCCAGAGCGACTTATAGTCCGAAAAATACGGTACATTTATATTTTTGGGGGCACTCTCGGGGCCTGCTTGTCCGGCGGGGATCGGCACCTCAGGCTACTGCAGCCGGGCTGCGTGTCTGGGGCCCCTGGATCCCACCGTCCACCCCTTCCGGATGCTTGTCTTGGATGGGACCTGCTGGGTCTAGTCCTCGCGCCTATCGTGGCAGCTCGGTGCCAGTGGTCCCTTGTTCCCTGGGCGCCGCACCTGCTGTTTAGCGTTGGGCTCTCTGGGTGGCTGGGGCCGTACTTTGGCTCCCGCACACACTGGCAGACAAACATATTGTACATGCAAATGCACATACCTACTCACATACACACAATTATACATACATATACACACATACGTATATTCATTCATTAATACATACATACGCGCACACACAGGTACCTACACTCCCACATACATACACAAATACAGTACATACAGTACTTACACACTCCCAGTACATTCACTGTACAAACATACATATACACATACTGTACATGTACAAGCACATATGCATACATAAACTCATGCATATAATCACATTTCATCAAACATATATTAACGTTGTTCCTCTAGGGGAAACTGGATAACACACAGTACACTGACAAAGCTTAACCTATAAATACTATAACAATCTCCAAGGTTAATACAGTTTGCTTCTCTTTCTTCCCCTCCATTTGTCTGCTTTCTTTTGTAATTCAAGTTATCATTACATATATGTATTGTTGTATTTGAAACAATTGTATTGTTGATAAGAGGTCATTATTGTTATTATTTATTATCAATAGTGCTATTTCTATTGGTATTTATATTGCTCCATTTGCAGTGTAAAAATGTTGATTGTCATTTCTGTGTTATTTTAATTTACTTCACTATCTGCTTCTTTGCTTTCACTTTTCGTATCATATTTGTACTTATCATATTTGCTGATGCTGTTCTGTTGTTGTGGTTGTTATTGTTATTGTTGTTTGTTGTTGTTTTTGTGCCTCTGTCTTCCTTTTTTTCTCTTTCTATCACCTCCTGCTTTGGTCCGGCTGCGCCAAATAATAATATAAATCCATTTAATATCCATCCATCCATCCATTTTCTACCGCTTGTCCCTTTTGGGGTGGCGGGGGGTGCTGGAGCCTATCTCAGCTGCATTCGGGCGGTAGGCGGGGTTCACCTTGGACAAGTCGCCACCTCATCGCATGGTCCATTTAATATAGTCAAATATAAGAGAAGTATCCCACACTTCGCTTTTTTAAATTAAATCTGTACAGCAAATATGAGCATCTACATCAACAATATGCCTTGCCTGAGTAGTTAGACAGGACAAAAATAAAACAAAAAAACAAACAACAAGCAAAACAATGTGTACGTCACAGTCCAACTTACTGTCATTGACATCCTCTCATGTACATTACATGTTTTTGTCCACTGAGTGAATGTGCTTGGTAAGGTCTTGCATTTCTTGGCTTCTGATTTTAACCCATGTGTCAAAATGTTTTTTGTTTTTTTTACAGAAGGATAATGTCATACAGCATATGTCAATCATTGCAATTTGACGTGCACTTTATTAAGACAGACTGTCTCTAGCTCTGATGTTGTAGATTGCCCTTGAGTGTACAGCATGGCAAGGAGATACAGTGAGGTAGCTTAAAACAGTGAAATGATAAATTAATTTAACGACAAATATTAATTCTCAAGCTCGAAGTGAAAACTGAGGGAAATAACTATTATGACCGCTAAGTTATCACAGTTCATTATCAGGTAAAGGCCAAGGGTTCTAACAAGCTTTGGGAATCGTTAAATACAGGTATAAAACGGGGCTAAAAGGGCTAAAGGGACTATAACATGGAAACTGTCGCTTCATTAAATTAAACACACACTATGGAGGAGTGAAATAAGGGTGGGGCTTCTTCAGCTCCACTGAAGTGTCTACCCAATATGAATCACTTTTTGTATATTTTCAGAGAAAAAATATTTAGATGTAAGATACATACATTGTTCATATGGAACATTGGGTTTTCAAAGTGTGGTGCAGTGAGCATCCTGTCAGAAAAGTTAATACGGTGCCTCCCCTGCTCCTCAAAAAATATTTAGTTTTCTGCTCACTTCAGACTCTTCTTACTCTCACTTAGCGGTGGACAAAATTGCCTAAAATCTACATTGGTAAATACATTGCAGCCTCTTGTGATGATAATAAATCAGATCGTCAAAGTTACTGCTTTAACATACGATTAATCACAAAAACATCAATTGAAAGGCGGAGCAGGTCAATGCATACGTCGGTGTGTTTGCCAGTAAATATCACTTCAAAATGCACATATTTTTTTCGATTTCCACTCGGACAACAATATTGGTAGACCATTCTTCACTGGGCGCCGTTTCCGACTGGACAAAAATAACGGTTACACCTCGAAGTCGAGCGTGACAATCAAAACAGGAGAAGAAGAGACATCATGTCTCAGACATGGCAAGTAAGAAGAGGAAATATGCGTTCTCTGTCTATGTACAGTATGTACCCTTAACTGTTGTAGTGTAGGCTATGTTTTAATTTCCTTTTGATGATTACTTGTATTTCTAGTATACATTGCATAGATTGAGTATGATCGCCAGCTTCACTCACACAGGAAGCACGTACAGAGAGCCTCGCTACTTGCTAGTGAGAAGTTCTGCAAAGTAACAAAATGTCGAAATGTCCTGTTGTGGGAGTATTTTAGCTTCAAACCAGATGGACAATATGAGCCCATCAGCACGAACAAACAAGCGAGCATGCCATGATGGCAACAACAACAAAAAAAAGACAACTCAACCTAGTTTTTCCAACTCGGAAAAAAATGCACTTTGAGATGTTCAATATTTATTTAAGTAAAATTTTGCTTACAGAAATGAGGGTCCATTTAATTTTTTGATGTATTCAGGATAACAAATGTACCTTTCAATTACAGTACAATGATAAAACCATTTTACAGTAATAAAAATTAAAGTTTTGTATCCTTTTAAATGTTACTTGCATTATAATTATATGTTATGATTACATAAAAAACACTGTATAGTTTTTATCAACTATTTATTCAGTTTAGGAGCATGATATGAAAGAGGGGTGTCCAAACTTTTTGACTTGGGAACCGCATTGGGCTAAAAAATTTGGTCAAGGGCCGAAAGCTGACTGCATGTAAAGTAGCTAATATCTCTATCTATCATCTATATGTGTATGTATGTGTATATGTGTATGTATGTGTATATATATATATATATATATATATATATATATATATTAATGGGTATATATTAGGGATGTCCCGATCCGATATTTGGATCGGATCGGCTGCCGATATTTGCCAAAAATTGCGTATCGACAAGGCATGGATAAATGCCGATCCAGATCCAGTTTAAAAAAAAACTCCGGTCCGTGTTTTCCAAAGCACCGATTTAAATAATACATTCCACTTTTCTGCTGCTACCTGATTTCCGTTCCGCATTTTCCAGCACACCTTCAACAGGTCTGTGAATTCTCACGCAGTTGCTTTTAGCTGCTGGCATTACACGACAGGCTCTTCTCACTCTTTCCTGTGTCTCCCTCTCACAGACAGCAAGTGCACCTTCTTACACACCTCACATACTGTCACGTCATACGTCACATACGTATACGTCCTCCCCGAGCAGAGAGGTAGCAGCATGGCTAACGTTAGCTGTGATGCTAGCGCAGCCGTGTGACCAACGTTCTCTCTAAGGTGCGCGCTTGTGTAATTGCAAACTGCTCAAGCGTCCACTGCGTATAGCAATTATATGCCACGCACAAAATCACATAAAAAAAATAAGCGCATAACAATTTTCGACACACGGACACGACAGAGAAAACAGTTTTCGTCGTCATTGTTCAAATATTATAACGTTTGTCAAGACGCTTATCTCCATTCGGTGCCACACACCCACACCATCAAAATGCAGAGGCAAAAATTTCCACATCAACACCGTATGAAAAAATTTGTGATTTTTTTAGTTGTGATTTCCTTCTCTGCATGAAAGTTTAAAAGTAGCATATATTAATGCAGTATGAAGAAGAATGTTTTAATGTAGACATGCAAGCCTTGAAAGAACATTTTGAAAATCAAGACTACATTTCCTGCAAATGGGTGCATTTCTACCCTATATTTTAACTTTAGATTTATTCTCATATCAAACTCTTTTGGCTGTCTTTTTGACACTTACATCCACACCCTGGATTATAAATAATGTCAATAATTCAATGTGATTATCTTGTGTGATGACTGTATTATGATGATAGTATATATCTGATAGTATATATCTGTATCATGAATCAATTTAAGTGGACCCCGACTTAAACAAGTTGAAAAACTTATTGGGGTGTTACCATTTAGTGGTCAATTGTACGGAATATGTACTTCACTGTGCAACCTACTAATAAAAGTCTCAATCAATCAATCAATCAAAACACATAGAATCATCATACTGCTGTGATTATATGCATCAAGTGTTCATTCAAGGCTAAGACAAAATATCGAGAGATATATTGTGTATCGCAATATGGCCTTAAAATATGGCAATATTAAAAAAAGGCCATATCGCCCAGCCCTAGTTCAATGATGCCATTTCTGTTTGTCATGTATAATTTTGTCTATTTTGTGTTTATCCTTGAATAAACAGGTCAGTTTCTTGTTACCAACCATTGTGTATTATTCAAACTCCCCTAATTCAGCTGGCTAGTTGTTATCAAGAGTACTAAAACCCTTTTCAACATGATTCTGACAACTAAGTAGGCTAAATAACTTTAAACTTTAATACATGCTCGGATAGGCCAGTATCGGTCAGTATCGGTATCGGTCAGTATCGGTATCGGATTGGAAATGCAAAAACAATATCGTATCAGATCGGAAGTGCAAAAACCTGGATCGGGACATCCCTAGTATATATACGTTATTTAGGTCAGGAAAAATACAGAGGCTATATCATCCCTACAAGCCTGTTTTGCAGGTTTCCCTGTTTGTCAGAGGATATATATATATATATATATATATATATATATATATATATATATATATATATATTAGGGATGTCCCGATCCAGGTTTTTGCACTTCCGATCCGATACCGATATTGTTTATGCACTTCCGATCCGATACCGATACTGACCGATACCGATACTGACCGATACTGGCCTATCCGAGCATGTATTAAAGTTTAAAGTTATTTAGCCTACTTAGTTGTCAGAATTGTTTACATTGTTTACATTGTGAGGCCGGTGAGCTATTGTATCCTACGGTGTGTAGTGAAGCATGTTTAGCTTTTCCTCGGCCTGCAGGGATGATACTGAAAAAACTCACTTTATTTGTCGCCATGGAAGCGAGGATTAGTGATTTAGAAGTAGGTAAAACACTGCCGATTGCGGAAGGACATTAGTCTGAGGTCGTTTCAGTGTTATAGCTTCACCTTTATCGTTAGTTTTTAAGCCAAAATGAGTCCATTGTCCCTTTCTGTCTACACACTGTGTCTGCTTGTAAGTACTCCGTGATTGTGCGCTGCCGAACATGCTCCTCTGCTCCTAAAACCAGCAATGTCACGACGTGACAACGACGCGTCGTCATGCCTGTAAAAAAATAAATAAAATATGGCAAACCGGTACTTTTCAAACAAAGTATAGTACTGTTTTTGATTCATTAGTACCGCGATACTATACTAGTACCGGTATACCGTACAACTCTAATCCATACTGTAGTTTGATTACACATCTTCGGGACTTATTGGGATCTAAATACACAGAAACAGGTACCAACAGGTAAGAAAGGTTGGTTTTGCATAAGAGGGCCCTTTTAACTAACAGGATCACGTAAACTTAGCATTGTGTGCTGCTGACGATGCACTCGCCACATTAATGCAGGTAATGAAACAATTCAAATTGTCATTCAGTATCTGGTGATTTGTAGTTGCCCTTGTACCCACGCTGCTGTCTTCTATGGTGAACGTGAAGATCCGGGTCGGATTCTTAATTCGTGTTGAATTAATCGCTCTAAGCCACTTCTGATATACAAGCATGCATGTGAGAGACCTTGTCTAGGGAAAAAAGGTACAAACGATGGGCGGCATCCTAGTTTTTAATGAGGCTAAAAAGGCTCTCCTGGCTCGCGAGCAAACTAGGGCACCTGTAATGAGCTTGGCTTAGAGATGTGTTGTAAACCTGAATGTCGCCACAAGCTGTGACGTTAACTGTACACTTCAGGAGAAAGAGAAGGACCCGTGAAAATCAATAGTTTTAGACACCTTTCATGTATGCCATTGGGGTTTACCATCATATACCCAATTAAATAATAATAGTTATTAATTTTCCCCGTGACTGCGTGGGTTTCCTCCGGGTACTCCGGCTTCCTCCCACCTCCAAAGACATGCACCTGGGGATAGGTTGATTGGCAACACTAAATTGGCCCTAGTGTGTGAATGTGAGTGTGAATGTTGTCTGTCTATCTGTGTTGGCCCTGCGATGAGGTGGCGACTTGTCCAGGGTGTACACCGCCTTCCGCCCGATTGTAGCTGAGATAGGCTCCAGCGCCCCCCGCGACCCCGAAGGGAATAAGCGGTAGAAAATGGATGAATGGATAGAATAATCAAGCTAATGGTCAGCCAGTCATAGCACCGTCCTTACTGTATTTTAAAATCAGTGAAGAGTGAAAACTTAATACTCCAGCGTGCAGCTAGGTCATCTCCGGTCCGAAGCACCAGATTGCGAGGGTTGCAGAGCAACCGGGGTCCCATAGCTGCACTCAGAAACCTCCCACTCGCCTGTGGTAGTCCACGATCATTGCAGACAAACATGATCCGTGCTTTATACCCATAATACAGACAGTCCATGTCAGTGTTTATATAGTGCTTACAAAACAAACATTACCATCAAATAGTTGTAACACTAACTTCTGTCAGAGTGTGACTTTCAACTTTCAGGCACACTCTGGAATGTATTTTTAGTGTTTCTTATGAAAGTTAAAAAGATCATTGATATTTTTCTCACTTTAAGTATGTACCTACATTTGCATCAAAGAATAGCACCGGGGGGGATTTCATCACTTCATTTAAAGCTGAGTGTGTATGTCTAGATTTGATGTCTTTATTAGGTTGTGAAAGTGACATGTTTGCCCATTAAAATCCCTACCTGTCACACTAAATACGACTGCACCTCACACTACATATTGCCATATAATGTAGTAGAAGAGGTTTGCATTTTATTTTTAAACAAAAGCACATACCATATTTTTCGGACTATAGAGCACACCAGTCTATAAGCCGCACCCACTAAATTTGAAGGGAAAAAAAATGTTTCCATATATTAGCCGCACCAGACTATAAGCCGCAGATATACACGTTGTGAAATGTGTTATTTACACAGAAAGAGTCTGTAAAAGTTATTTACAAACGGTGCCTGTAACACGACAGTAAAACGGCTGATCAAACAAAACAGAAGTTCAGTTCAGTTCAGTTTCAGTTTATTTAGAACATGCATACAATAGGATGTAATACATCACATCGTCATGGACCCGCGAGTTGCGAAAGCTAGCTTTCCAATCAGTTTAACAGGCTCAATAACTCCACGGTGACGTTTTGGTGAGTTTGCTGAAGAATTTGTAAAACAGAAACAATACAAAAAGAATGCCATTGTAAGTTAATAATACTAACACACACTCGTAAATGTGTTAGCATATTAGCTAATGCTAACAATGCTCGCTTGATTATATTACGACAGCATGTACAAATATGCTTGAAAACACTTCTATAGACATGACACATTGGGCGGTTTAGTAAGTATAACCAGTTTTAGTTATATTGTAAAACATGCAAACGTTGCTTGGAGTGATGAATTAAGAATCCATACGAGTCGAAACACTTTAGACGGCTAGAAGACAGAACAGCACTTCTACTACCAGTTGAATTAACTAAATAGAAGGACACTGCAGTATCTGCAGTGAACAAACTCATTCAAAAGATGGCGCCGTAGCACAGACAGTAGCACACTATTTCCCATTATTTGCTTGTTTTTTTTCTTTAAACGACTTGCATAAAGTCTGTTAATTAGCTGCACATTTTTATAAGCTGCAGGGTTCAAAGTGTAGGAAAAAAGTAGCAGCTTATAGTCCGGAATTTACTGTAGTCTTTGCATGGCACATGGTAGCAGAAGTGGGATACACACATTTATACTGTAGGCGTTAAGGCACATTCTTATCAATGACAAACTGTTACATTACCAATAGAATATGGTTTACCCTTTTTTGTTTGTTTTTGTTTAATCTCTCCATTTTTACATTGAATTATGGAAAAATATTTGATAATAGTTGGGTTTAGGTTTCGGCAATACCTCTGGCTGTGGAGGATGATCTCTGTTCTTTGAAGGCTGTGGTTTGGGGCTTTTGTGACTGGATAACTTGTTTTCATGACAGGGACTCCAGACAGAGGACTTTGTATGTGAAAGTCTTTGAGGTGAGGATGATGCCTCAGGCAACCTGTAAATACAAAAGTTGAGCCACACCACGGTGATTATGGGAATTGATTCTGTTCAATTAATAATTTAGGTTTTCTTTGGGCTTACCCAGAATATACGTCATGTTGACGAACCTACTTCTCTCTAATATTGCCATATCGTGTAGACATATAGTTATTGTGTAGAACTATAGGGACATAACTACTAAAAGGAAGCTTAATTCACTAACTGTGTTCCAAAAAAAGGTAATTAGGAAAATAATGCTGTTTATAAAGAACATTTAAAACTGTTCAAACATTGAAATTTAATGATTTGGTTCATTTAAAAACTGATAAAATAATGCACAAAGCAAACTATACTGCTACCCAAAAAATTATAATAATTATTCTAAACAAAAAACAAGAGAACTATAATATTAAGGAACACATTTTAATTAACACATTTGTAGGCAAATACAAACACTTAAAACATTTAGTACTGTACAGCGGACTCCATCTAGTAGTACACCAATAACTTAACTAAATATTCAAACACAGTGTTGCGGTTGAAACTGTGTGTATTGTTACAGTGGCCAAAAATATTAAATATACATTTTAAATAAAACCTCTGCCTTGTTTTTAATGAATACTAATGCCTACTACGCTACTGTATTTTAATGTTGGTCATTATGGTGGTACTTGTAGAGCCAAGTGTTTTCTGAGGTGGTACTTGGTGAAAAAAGAGGACCACTGATCTAGTATATGAGTATGTGGAATTAAATTATGGAATGGAATAAGCAAAGAAGTCAAACAATGTTCTAATATGATGCAGTTTAGGAATCTGTTCAAACTCAAGTGTTAACAAAGTACAAGGAAGAATAATCTTGATTGACCTCGTAAAACTTATCCAAAATTGTATTCATCTCAATATGTGAATCACAACTTATAATCAACTATGTATTCATTATAACTTTGATTATTTATATATTAGTTTAATTGTTTGTAGTACAGATTGAGCACAGGAAGTGTTAGAAATGTTTGTCAACCAGAAAAGGGAAATTATTAAACAAGTTCTGCATCTTCCTACTCCTTTTCAGACATGTGTGTAATGACAAACTGCAAATATGTAATGTGCCATATTGTAACTATATGCGTGTTCGAAATAAACTAATATCATAGCCATAACCATACTTGTATAATACAATGTCTGAGTCTTACTAATGTGGCATGATAATAATCCAAATTTGTGTCCCTGCAAAATAATTTTAAAATCTTGGAGGGTACTAGAATATTCCACTATTCGATTCTCAGGATACTGATTTGCCTATCAACCTCGCAGTCCATTTGTCGGACATTGAGTAACTGAGGCCCCCACCACATACAGTGGGTGTATAGTGAGGATGTTTGGATAAGGGTTATATGAGGTCCGCCAGAGTCCGCAGACTGACATGAAGCCCACTGCAGCAACGCGGGTTGAAGTCCGCCGTACGCACTGGACACGGCGCCCGGCAAGATCATTTCAAAGAACCTCACTAAACAATGTAGTCTCTACCATGTTTATTTGTTCATCTAAGTGTTTTATAATTTTTCTTTAAGGTGGAAAAAGTCGCAAATGAGATGGGTTTTTTTTGTGGGCATCTCCATTAGATTAGCCAACGATCAGTCAATTATGGGAAAAATCTAGCGAATCAGATTCGACCATGAAAATCCTTAGTCGACGACAGCCCTATTGGAATCACTCTGAGATAACTGCAGTTTGAGCTCAAGACCACTGGTTTATCAATAACTTAGACAATTTAATTATGTTGTACTCCCTTGCATCAAGGTGGACTATCTTATACATATACTATATATACAATCTGGGATGGGTACCGATCAAATTCCGCTGGTACGGTACTTGGGTTGCGGCTGACCTCACATCTATTTGCAGACTCAGCCGGATATAACTAGGGATGTAGCGTTAAACGGTATTAATGCTGACCGCAGCAAAACCTCAACGGTTAGCATTACGTAGACAATAACATGATTAAAATAACCGTGATTGATGACTGCACTTTAAAAAACTCACGGACTGACTGGTGCTAGCCCGCTTAAATGAAAACAGGAGACATTAACGTCGTTCCCCATTAAGAACCGATATATCCCAATCTTAACTTACAAACACATTGCTAAGATACTCACTTGTGCACATTG
Organism: Nerophis lumbriciformis; assembly: GCF_033978685.3. Classification (NCBI taxonomy): domain Eukaryota; kingdom Metazoa; phylum Chordata; class Actinopteri; order Syngnathiformes; family Syngnathidae; genus Nerophis; species Nerophis lumbriciformis. Next base: position 47,363,918 of record NC_084559.2, read on the forward strand.
AACATACACGCTGTGCTGTCATATCACAGAATGATTGATCGGAGAAATACACAAGGTGGTTTTACGGTGCATTCAAAGACTGCTAAAAAGAGTAAGACAACCAAAGAGTACAACACCTGCCAGAAATGAATAATAATAGACTTTATATGCAACACACTTTTCATTTTAATGAGTCTTAAAATGCTACAGTAAAAAACAATATTTAGAATAATAAAAGCCTAGCCATTAAAACAGATGAAATACTAAGATACAAATCATAAAACATGCAACATAGTGAGTTTTATAACAGTGTGTCTCTAGTTATTTTAGTCTGTGTATAAGTACATTCAACAAAATTGCGATTATAATATCGGTGATGATTTTGGCCAGGATAACCGCAATAGAAAATGTTCAGATTGTTACACTTCTCACTCTAATATTTGGCCATCACTCCAGCAGCACTGAGAGCATTTCCGTAATTTTGCAATTTTCAATGCCAACAAAGAAACTGACTCAGACATATAATAACCACATTTAACAACTGGACATCAGTTGTTATAATCAGCTCATCTAAAATGTTTCAATAAAATAAGATTTTTTTTTTTTTAAACAATTAATATTTATTACCACACAGAAAAGTACCGAACATTGGTAATGACAATTATGATATGATTATCAGAAGAAAGTCAGAATAACTGTTTACTTAGTAAATAGCATTTGACTGGTTATTATGGCTCACTTCTGCATGCTGATTTAAGACTACAGTTTTATGGATACTGATTATATATTATATTCTATATTCATGTATTCATAATAATCTTTATGTTGTATGAATTAGCGCTGCTACGATTAATTCAATTTAAAAAAGCTTTGATTTATATTTGGTTGCTTCAATTAATGTTTTAATAAGTATAACTAATACAAATGTATTAAATCTGGACCGCATTCAGTGCCCGGAACTTTAAATATGCGGACATAGTTTCCATACAGCCGCTCAAACAGAGCGCACATGAGAACAGTGGTCTGGATTCTGTGATCTGATTTTTTTTAAATTTTTATTTTGATTAATGCACACATGTTAAACGTGCAATTTAATGTTGATGATGTGCATATACTATACCAGGGGTCCGCAACCCAAAATGTTGAAAGAGCCATATTGGACCAAAAATACCCCCCAAAAAATCTGTCTGGAGCCGCAAAAAATTAAAAGCCTTATATAAGTGTTATAATAAAGGCAAAACATGATGTAAGTGTCTATATTAGCTATATTAGCCTACAATCAAAATGACTTTAAAAGTCTTATATAAGTGTTATAATGAAGGCAACACATGATGTAAGTGTGTATAATGTGTCATGAGACATGTAAATATAAATTAAATACACAGAGGACATAAGTAAAGGAAATTAAATGAGCACAAATATACCGACAAACCAGGCATAATGATGCAATGTGTACATACAGTTAGCCTAAATAGCATGTTAGCATCGACTAGTTTGCGGTCATGGATTGACCAAATATGCCTGATAAGCACTCCAGCGAATCAATAACATCAACAAAGTTCACCTTTGTGCATTCGCGCACAGCATAACACGTTTGGTGGACAAAACGAGACAAAGAAGGAGTGGCATAAAACACGTCTTTCTGTGGCAGCATCGGAGAAAGTTGTACATGTAAACAAACTACGATCAGTTCAAGGATCGTCGAAATTAGTAGGACAAAACGGCGCTTGCCAAATACTCTGATCAGTGAAGCATGTATAACACAAACAGTGGGATTTCTGACAGTTAGGAAGGTTTGTGTCATGTTTGTTCAGGTCCAGGGAGCCACTAGGGCAGCGCTAAAAAGCCGCGGGTTGCTGACCCCCGTACTATACAAAAAGAATGAAGGTTATGACAAGCAGAAAAAAGATTGTTTATTTTAACTATTTTCCTCTAAAATACGCATTGAGGTGATAAGTGTGGTTTATCCGATTACTCGATTAACCGAACAAACTAATCTATAGACTACATGATTAGTAAAACAATCGATAGCTGCAGCCCTAGTATGAATATAAAATTCAGACTTTGAGTTAAAATTTTAAAATAAGAAAATATTTTACTTGGATATTTCAGATACCAAAGTATTTTGCATCTGCTATCGTGTCCATGGCCAATTATGCAAATTAGACAATGATGTCTAAGTTTCCCCACACCCCACTCTAAACCCAGTGTCACAGATCAAGTGCAGTCCTGTAAATGTGCAAATCATCTGCAGACACTAATTGCTATGGAAGTTAATGAGGGCAGAAGTTTAAAGACATGTCTGTCTCTCATCTTCAAATGAACTTCCAATGAAGACCTGCATGTTTTCTCTTCTTAAAGCCCTTTAATGGGCAGCATGCATTGATTGGTGCGTCCTTTTGATGCACTTCTATTCATTTATCTCATCCAATCTTTTATGACTTTATAATTCCAGTGAAGATTCTGCATTTTCATTTCACATTTAGTTTCTGTTTTTTGTGTCAACAAATAGAGACACAACTGGCTGTGGGGCATTTTAGCCTTCAACAAACACTGTCCTCCTTCTAAGCCAAAGCAAGTACACCCAAAAGCTATTACATCCAATTATGAAGACTGAGGCTTCCACCTTCTCTACTACAATGTGGAGTGAGTCAGAGATTCGTCCTTTCTTTGATGTGAGCAAACTATACCCCATATACTAATTTTGGCAAGGAAACAAAGGTCCTGATTGCTGTTTCAAGTTTGGCTTATTTGTCCTTTGCTGATTAACTAACATTCACAGTCAGATAATGGATCACTTATGCAGTGTACTGTAGTTGTTTGGTTTTCACTGAAAGACATACTATACTAGATTTCTTCATGAGTCCTAAATTGAATGTATAGATTCTAGGGATGTAACAAACATCATGGTCATCATTAAGTCACAGTATTTTTAAGTATTTTCAAATCCGAGTCCATGGTTCTCGCCCGGAAAAGGATGGCGTGCCATCTCCGAGTTGGGGAAGAGATCTTGCCCCATGTGGAGGAGTTCAAGTACCTCTGAGTCTTGTTCATGAGTGAGGGAAGAGTGGATCGTGAGATCGACAGGCGGATTGGTGCGGCGTCTTCAGTAATGCGGACGCTGTATTGATCCGTTGTCGTGAAGAAGGAGCTGAGCCAGAAGGCAAAGCTCTTAATTTACTGGTCAATCTACGTTCCCATCCTCACCTATGGTCATGAGCTTTGGGTTATGACCGAAAGGACAAGATCACGGGTTCAAGCGGCCAAAATGAGTTTCCTCCGCCGGGTGGCGGGGCTCTCCTCTTAGAGATAGGGTGAGAAGCTCTGTCATCCGGGGGGGAATCAAAGTAAAGCCGCTGCTCCTCCACATCGAGAGGAGCCAGATGAGGTGGTTCGGGCATCTGGTCAGGATCCCACCCGTACGGGAGGTGTTTAGGGCACGTCTGACCGTTAGAAGGCCAAGGGGAAGACCCAGGACACGTTGGGAAGACTATGTCCTGGGTGGCCTGGGAACGCCTCGGGATCCCCCGGGAGGAGCAGGAGGAAGTGGCTGGGGAGAGGGAAGTCTGGGCTTCTCTGCTTAGGCTGCTGCCCCCGCGACCCGACCTCGGATAAGCAGGTCGGATAAAATGGACGGATGGATGGATTTTCACCAAGGTTTAGTAATGTCTGAATGTGGAGTGAATGAATGATGGTTCTCACGATGTGTGTCTAGAAAAGTGCTATGTAGATCTAATCAATCATTATTTTTAATTAAATATTATTGGACCAAATAAACAAATAAAAATTAAAGTAGTATATTTGTTATATTTTGCAATTTATTTATTTATACAGTCCTTCACTTTAGTTCAACGAGGGTTGAAAAGAAAAGGAGGACTGTGGTCCGTTTTAAAAAAATTAAAAAAACTGCCATACTGTCGAGGTGACTTGTCGACAGTTTCTTCGCAGTTTCTATAGCACTCATGTTTAGTTTTACTTCTTGCGAGACAGCAAGTTGGCACAACCAAACTTGATACTGTGATTGGCTGTCAGCGTGTCCCTCCCATTGCTCAGTGATCACTTCCAAGTTTTGCTGGATTACCAGAGCACAAACGCCTTTGTCCATGCAACCAACCTTGCTTCTTAACTTCCGGTTTCTTTTTATCAAACTTTTTTTTCGAATGCTTATTTTATTGATATTGTTTTATCGGCCCAGCCCTAGGGTTTTAATTTTTATGATAAAGGCAAAACATTTGTTGCATGTCTGGTATATGTGACTCGGGTTAAATTGATGTTCTCATATTACTCCGAGTATTAATCGGTACACAGGTGACACGAATGTGCTTATACACGTTTAGATTTGGGTATGTCATTTCTTAACGAAGAAAAAAAAAACAATGTCTCTTGTATTCATGTTAGCATTTAAGTTAGCTAGCCAACCAGTAGCACGCAAGCTTGCTTCTCCAGAAAATGAGAAGTATCACAAGTTTTATATTAATTGTAATTTAAAAATAGTAAGGCTAACCTTTGGGAGTTTTACTGCGGTTTATCACTGTGACAGTCTCTCACCGTCCGGGTTCCATGGACCACCAAGGATAGACATTACGTTGAGCAGGTTTGACTTTGTTTATTTTTCAATAAAACCTTTCAGTCTCGTCGGGTCGCTTTTCAGCTCTGCCGCTTCTTCCACTGCTCGCTCTTTTATCCGCTTTTCAGCCGGCCGCGTCTGCGTTTTCCTCTGGCTCTCTTCCTCTTGCGCGCTGCATGTGCTTCTGGCTCTCCAACTCCTTCTTCTGCCCCCTCGTGCATAAATAAAATACATTTTCAAAAATGAAAAATGACACATTTAGATAGCTAAGGGAAGAAGACATTTACTTTATTTATTTATATTTAGCGGTATAGCTCGGTTGGTAGAGTGGCTGTGCCATCAACCTGAGGGTTGCAGGTTCGATCCCCGCTTCCGCCATCCTAGTCACTGCCGTTGTGTCCTCGGGCAAGACACTTTACCCACCTGCTCCCAGTGCCACCCACACTGGTTTAAATGTAACTTAGATATTGGGTTTTCACTATGTAAAGCGCTTTGAGTCACTAGAGAAAAGCGCTATATAAGTATAATTCAATTCACTTCAATTCACTTCACTTTATGCAATCATTTATCTGTATTCTACCTTCACTCCCACAACCATGTCAGCCTTCTGGCTATGGCATCCTGCTGCTGCTCAGTAATTTCAAGTACAACACCAGTTTACAGGTTACATTCTGCTGCTCCTTAAGCAAACATTTTGAAATTTGACTGTATTGGGTACAACATGCTTGAGCTGTCTGAGGATCAATCAGCTTGATCGTGCAACTCCAATTGCACATATTGCATTTTATTGATATTTGTCTGTATGTTGCCAATTATTCTACTTCTTGATGTTGCTAGCTGCAGGATACAGTATATGCAATCAATACTGACCCGAAACACCATTGGATGACCAGCAGTGCATTGTTTACAGACATGGTCTGGTGCATTGACACTCGAGGGAAGGCTTGAAATGTGTTTGATTGTGATTGTTTTTCGAAAGTAACATGACATGGTTTCAGTACAAAGAAAATATATGTCTCTAAATATAATAGTTTTGTTCTGATTCTTTATTCTTGAAGCAGCATTGTGATGCTGGTAGCCCAACAAGCTCAAACAATTGCTCATTTATGTATTCATCTTTGTACATTTTCTTATTTTAACTCAACAATTTGTTAACTGCATTATGCGTCCTGACTATTCTTAACTGCTCACAGAGAGCAAGCCAGAATTAAGAGGTAGAGAGGATAATATAACAACAACTGTTGATGTGTCAACATTGGCACAGTCAGTACACAACATGTAAGAGGAGGGCAGATCGATCCATAAATTGGTGGTGTCGATACCAAGGGTAGTATCAATATGTGATTGTTAATAGAGTGATTTTTTTCATTGAATATATTTATTTTCTTAAAATAATTTTTTTGGGTTACGTTTACAAACTTAGGGAATCATTTCCTGGACACCATCCATCCATCCATCCATCCATCTTCCTCCGCTTATCCGAGGTCGGGTCGCGGGGGCAGCAGCTTAAGCAGGGAAGCCCAGACTTCCCTCTCCCCAGCCACTTCGTCCAGCTCCTCCCGGGGGATCCCGAGGCGTTCCCAGGCCAGCCGGGAGAGATAGTCTTCCCAGCGTGTCCTGGGTCTTCCCCGTGGCCTCCTACCGGTCGGACGTTCCCGAAACACCTTCCTAGGGAGGCGTTCGGGTGGCATCCTGACCAGATGCCCGAACCACCTCATCTGGCTCCTCTCGATGTGGAGGAGCAGCGGCTTTACTTTGAGCTCCCCCCGAATGACAGAGCTTCTCACCCTATCTCTAAGGGAGAGCCCCGCCACTCGGCGGAGGAAACTCATTTCGGCCGCTTGTACCCGTGATCTTGTCCTTTCGGTCATAACCCAAAGCTCATGACCATAGGTGAGGATGGGAACGTAGATCGACCGGTAAATTGAGAGCTTTGCCTTCCGGCTCAGCTCCTTCTTCACCACAACGGATCGATACAGCGTCCGCATTACTGAAGACGCCGCACCGATCCGCCTGTCGATCTCACGATCCACTCTTCCCCCACTCGTGAACAAGATTCCGAGGTACTTGAACTCCTCCACTTGGGGCAAGATCTCCTCCCCAACCCGGAGATGGCACTCCACCCTTTTCCGGGAGAGAACCATGGACTCGGACTTGGAGGTGCTGATTCCTATCCCAGTCG